>NW_027507903.1:550882698-551052698 GCF_037356315.1 Lithobates pipiens | reverse complement strand
ATAAAATATAATTTTTTTTCTTAATAGTATATGTAAGTGTGTATAATAACTGTGTTATGATATATGTACCCGGAGTTCAGGCTAGGTTCACACTATTGCGAATTGGATGTAGGTTTCCCCGCATCCAATTTGCATAGCAGGAGATTGTGACTGGCTCTCTATGGAGTCGGTCCACTTATCTCCGCAGTGGCTCCAGTGTGAATTGCACAGGGATCCTGTGCGTCTTTTGGTGCGTTTCAGGTCCGACTTCAGCCCAAAATTTGGGCTGAAGTCGGACCTGAAACAGTGAATTGAGACGCACCGGACTCCTGCTGTGAGCTGCTGCGTTTTCTAGTGTGAACCCAGCCTTAGATTTAAAATAAAGCTGACTTTGGTGGGAAAGGTGCCAATGATCCAAGGGTACTTTTTAGACTGGCAAGATTTTATTGTGACTGAACTGCATGCTTGTTCCATGTCAGCATCATAAAGTACTGAAATTGGAAACAGGGAATTTTTAGGACAGGTTGATGTTTTTTTTAGATAAACCTGGAACAGTGATCAGCTTGGGGTAAATCAGAGGTGCTCAACCTTGTGAAGAGTGAGGGCCACTTAACCGATTTGGTAACCTGGTTGCAGGCCACAAGAAAATGACATGATTCAAAATTTTGTATTTTTTTTATTCTGAATAGCATAATGAACATTTTCCTCCTGCAGCTGCTGAATGCGGGAGGGAGAGAAGGAGAAGCAGACTTGCAGTGGTTGGAGGAGGAAAATACAGAGGATCGGTTCCTGTATATGCTACCCTCACCTCCCCTCCTGTCCAAGTGTAAAACAGAATATGACAGGGAAGCCGCACAGGCCCCCTGGTGCATGGGGTGGGATCGCTATTGTGACTTCTGACGCTACACCAGTAGTTGGGGGTGGTAAAAACAAATCTTAACTTTGGGGTTTTACTGCCCCAAACCACATATGTAAACAAGCCCTTACTGTTTCATAGTTAGTAAGGTTGAATAAAGACACCAGTCCAACCTGAGTGAGTGCCTACAATTGTCCTTATCCCTGTACATTGCACACTCACATCGGCCCCTACCCTTCAGGAGCCCACAATCCAAGGTCCCCATTCATATACTAGGGCCAATTTTGGACAGAAGCCAATTAACCTACCTGCATGTCTTTGGATTGTGTGAGGAAACTGGAGTAACTGGAGGAAACCCACGCAGGCACAGGGAGAACATGCAAACTCCAGGCAGGTAGTGTCGTGGTTGGGATTCGAACCAGCAACTTACTGCTAGACGGGAGTGCTATCCACTACACCACTGTGCCGCCCTAGTCTTGAGCCCCCTGCTTTCATACTGATGTGCTGTGGTTTAACCACACCGCCGGGGCAGCGCAGGATGTCTTAGATCCTAACCTATAACTGCTGCTTTCCTGTGGGTTAGCTGTGCTTTGCCAAAGACTTCCATTCTATTTTGCAGGTATGGTGTACTTTCTGACGGCACACCAAACCCACAGAATATAATAGAAATCTATGGCTCAGTGAAAGAGCAAGTGATAAAACTGCAATACTTTAAAATCACCGCCGGCCGCTATGGTTTGCTGTGGAGAGTGTGCGTCGTCTGGCCACGCCCCTTTATTCGTGTTTTCATAATTCCTTTCCTTTGGCGGAGATGAATTTATAATTAATTCAGGGGGTTGAAATACCCTGACCAATTCAATCACGATTATTACACTTTTTTTACATTTATTCACACATTTTTACTGAATAGAAAGGATATAGATCATAATATAAGAGAAACATAATACATTCTGCTTGGAAAGTATCTCTGATTCCTGATTTAAAGGTATAGCGCAAAATCTACCTAACTTTTCTCTTTCACATAGCACAGTCCACCTTAATTGGTTAGACTAATAAGGTAGAGGCAGCTCTTGCCAAAGGTGTTTTTGTTCCCTTAATAAATAACCCATAGCGCAATCTCACTTCTATTCGATATGGCTCAGTGCAGCTAACCCACAGAAAAGCTGCCGCTGCACTGCACTGCACCCGAGGATCAGTGTGAAAGCAGCCTAGTAACCCTTTTTTTAAAAGTGCTAATATATGCCCATTGCAAAACGATGTGATGTTTAATAAATTGCTTTTTATCATTTAGTTTCTGCTGCATCGCTGGCTGTTAGAATGGTTCCTGTACCAGGCGGAGTGATACCAAATGCACTTTTCCAAGAACAGGATGCGGCATTATAGAGGAAGCACCGGCTTATGCAGCTTTTGCTCCCTCTGCCGCTTGCTTCCTCCGGCTCCATCCACTCTGGTGCTCTGGAGTGGAAGGTCGGTAACCCGCGATCTGAGTTTGACAACCCGCCATCCCAGAGCAGGAGGTCACGGGCCACATCAGAGGGCTCCACGGGCCACATGTGGACCTCAGGCCACTGGATGAGCACCCCTGATGTAAATATGTAATGATCTAAGTACATGGGATATCCAATTTTGCTCATTATATACACAATCTCGGATTCCCTTTTTTGGCAGAGCTGCACAGTTGTTTTGCTTTACTGCTCTTTGTTTAACACCCTTTCATGACTAAGCCTATTTTTGACATTTGGTGTTTACAAGTTAAAATCCATATTTTTTGCTAGAAAATTACTTGGAACCGCCAAACATTATATATATTTTTTTAGCAGAGACTCTAGAAAATAAAACGGCGATTGTTGCAATATTTTATGTCACACTGTATTTGCGCAGCGGTGTTTTAAACGCCACTTTTTGGGAAAAGGGACACTTTCATGAATTTAAAAAAACAAAACAGTAAAATTTGCGCAATTTTTTTGCATAATGTGAAAGATAATGTTACGCCGAGTAAATAGATACCAAACATGTCACACTTTATAATTGCACGCACTCGTGGAATGACGACAAACTACAGTACCTAAAAATCTCAATAGGTGACGCTTAAAAAAAAAATTCCGGTTACCAGGTTAGAGTTACAGAGGAGGTCTAGTGCTAGAATTATTGCTCTCGCTCTGACGATCGTGGCCATACCTCACATGTGTGATTTGAACACCGTTTAGATGCGTTTTCTTTGCTGTGCGAGCTCACGGCGACGGGGGGCGCTTTAAATTTTTTTCTTATTTATTTTATTCATTTTAAAATGAATAAATAAAAAAAAAAATAATAATAATTTTGATCACTTTTATTGCTGTCACAAGGAATGTAAACATCCCTTGTGACAGTAATAGGTGGTGACAGGTACTCTTTATGGAGGGATCGGGGGTCTAAAAGACCCCCGATCCCTCCTTTACACTTCAAAGTATTCAGATCGCTGTTTTCAGCGATTCTGAATAGTGTATATATTTTTAAATCCGGCGCCATTGGCAGCCGAGTAAACCGGAAGTGACGTCATGACGTCGCTTCCGTGTTTACAATTAGGAGACTGGAATGAAGCCGCTTACGGCTTCATTTCAGTCCCTTCCTAGCCGCTGGAAGTGGCAGATCGTGCATCGGTGCTCCAGATTGAACGGGAGCCCTGGTAAGAGCGGCGGGAGGCAGCGGGAGGGGGGGGCATCCACTCCTGCTCCTCCGGCATAACATCCGAGCGACTTTTAACCACATCGGTTGTTATGGCTGGAAAGCCAATCGCCCGCTCTGAAAAACGGTACTGGGATGATGCCTGCAGGTGCGGGTATCATCCCGGTATAACCCCCGGAAGCCGAGTACGCACATCTGCGTACGCTCGGTGGGAAGGAGTTAAAGGGACACTAAAGGCTCCCCTTTTTTTGCTTTAAAATAACAAACATGTTATACTTACCTCCTCTGTACAGTTGGTTTTTCACAGAGTGGCCCCAATCCTCCTGTTCTGGGGTCCCTCCGCGGCGCTCCTGGCTCCTCCCTGCATCGAGTGACCCGTCGGAGAAGCGCTCTCCTTCAGGGAACCTGTGCAGGTGCGTTTCCATGTCCTGCTGCTGCGTCCATAGACACAGCAGGACTCGGCACCGCCCCTCCCCCCTCCGGGGCCCACGCCATTGGATCTGATTGACAGCAGCGGGAGCTAATGGCTGCGCTGCTATTAATCTATCCACCTCAGAGCCGAGACACCGGCCAGAGAGGGTGTACATGTCGCCGACATGGGAACAAATGGGATCAGGTGAGTAAAACGGGGGTAGGGGGAGAGGGGGGATTGCTGGGGTCTGGTACACTACAATAGGTTTTGTAGTGCGGGAGGATTTACAACCCCTTTAATGCATGTCTATGAGAGTCAGGCCGCGTACACACGCGGGGACTGTTCGCCCAACTTTGTCCGTCAAACAGTTTCAGCAAACAGTCCGCTCAAAATTAGCATGGACGGACATGGCCACACACGACGAACGAACAGTTTGCTGAAACCGTGCGCGATGACGTGTACAGCACGTACGACGGGACTAGAAAACGACGTCCTATACACTGCAATGCAAACTTCGGCGTGTAAATCCTTTCTGAGCATGCGCGGAACTTAGTTTGACGAACAAGCCTACACACGAGGGGACTGTTCGCTGAAACAAAGTTTCAGCGGACAGTTTTTCGGAATTTCCGAAAAACCTTGTTCAGCGGACTGTTTGCTGAAACTGTCCGCTGAAGCCCACACACGAGCGGACTGTCCGCCGAAACACTGTTCAGCGGACAAAGTTGGGCGAACAGTCCCCGCGTGTGTACGCGGCCTTACTAAGCCAATGATAGCTCCCTCTAATGGCTAATCTATACATTTCTACACCTGTTGCAATATGGAATAGCAAAGGTCTTAAAGCGGTTGTATAGTCTTTGTTTTAACTTATACCTACAGGTAAGCCTATAATAAGGCTTACCTGTAGGTAAAAAAATAATCCCCTTGCAATGAGCCGCTGACTGCAGCGACCCATGCGCACAGGGGATTCTCGGCTGAAAGCCCTGACCCTGCCGGAAAGAAATCTCTCATGCGCATGCGCGGGAGTGACAATATCAAGGGTCCGGCCACTCACATCACCGGAGCCGCGATACCCGGAAGACACGCCGAGGGAACATGTCAGCTCCCTCGGTGTGGATCGGGTGAGATGTCGGGGCCTCGTTCTAAGGTAAGTATTTCATAATGAGCTGGTATGCGGCATACTAGCTCATTATGCATGTTTGCCTTACAGGTCTGGACAAAAAATAAATAAAATGTCAACGGGTTTACTCCCGCTTTAAAATAGAAAACTATATAATTACATGTAACCACTATAAAATTAAATATTGCATAATATGAATATGTGCTCACACAGAAATTAAAGCCGATAAATCGGTAATTAAGGGGTAAATATTAATAGCAAGGAATGCCTGTTGTTAGGATTAAGGTGCTGCATGATAGATCAGTGTGCCTGTGAAGCTTTGGCAGGAGCAGGCAAATGTATGCAAATCACAAGAGCGATCATGAAAGCTGAAAGCTATCCTTAATTTCCAGGAACATTGATGGTTTGTTCCGGGTAATTTGTGTCTTTGAAATGGTCCACCACTTTTAGGAATGAAGAAATGTACTGTATGAAACACAGAGGTTCTGAATATTAGATTCTGGCTGTTGGCCCTTCAATGAGATGAACATCGATAATGAACAGTAGAGTGGGAGAGTAGACAGCCAGGACCCTAATGCCTCGTACACACGGTCGGATTTTCCGATGGAAAGTGTTCGATGGGGGCCTTTTGTCGGAATTTCCTTCACACAAGATTTGAGATCTGGTTCTCAAATTTTCCGACAACAAAATCCATTTGCGCAAATTCCTATCGTGTGTACACAATTCTGACGCAAGTGCCAAGCATGCTCAGAATTAAGCAGAAGAGCAGCACTGGCTATTGAACTTCATTTTTCTCGACTCGACGTACGATTGGAATTTCCGACCAACTTTGTGTGACCATGTGTATGCAAGACAAGTTTGAGCCAACATCCGTCGGAAAAAAAAACATGGGATTTTGTTGTCGGAATGTCCGATCGTGTGTACGCGGCATTAGACAAAGACACTATTTGCATAACTAATGCTGGCTATACATAGTTAGATTTGCACTTGAATGTTCAATGAAAGTTTGTTTGTCCTTCTTTGTTGTAATCAAGTCAACTAATTTTGCCCGAAAGCCCTTCAAATCTCACCCAGACCTGCGATTTGAATAAAATCCCAGATTACAAGAAGTATTATTTTTCTTGAACAAAAACCACATTCAGAGTTAGAATTTTGTTCATTCAAGAAACATTTTCCATCCTTCTCCTTCCATGGCAACTGCTGATCAAACAGAGGCTAAGATGGCAGCTTCCATGGCTGTAAAGGAGAGGAGGGTTTAGTTCCGCCTTACAGATCTTACAAGTACAGGAAAATGCCTGTTGATCTATCAGAAATGCCCTCTTATACAGCATTTTTGTGGACTGAGTGGTGTCAGCCGTGCCCAGTGCCTTTTGCTAAATTACTCAACCACTTCCAGTTTAGATCCCTACAATATAAAAGCTAATCTATCTCTAGTCCATGATAAGAACTAGGAGAACTCTTTCAGATAACACCATAAGTGTACAGAGGACACATGACAGCTCTGACTTTCTGGCATGACCAATGGGTATTTTTTGCAAACATATATAACACTTTGCTTTAAATGGTATTCTAAACAGACAAAATGGGAGCAAATATGAGAAGTGCATTTTTAGGGTTTACATACACTTTAATTATTGGGAGACTGTTACCTGGGAAATCGTAAATAATTTGCTCATAATATATAAAAAAAATAAAAAATCAAAGGAGTTTCTATTTAAACTATCCCTTGTCCCAGAGCTTGTTCTGCTGGTATTTATGCGGTTCGGTGGGTATCTCTGCTAGAAAACATTTGTCTTACAGCATTACACCTGACTGAAGGGGCCATCATAACATGGCAATCTGGAGCTTCAGCTCAAGTTACAGTATATGGGGCAACTGCAGAGGTGAATTCCTCTCTTGGTTACTACCATAAGGGGTTAAATGCATTTAAACCATTTCCACTTCAACTGGAAATCCTGTTACACAACATGCTCAGCAAAAGAACAGGTTTTGTACAGTCTCACCATAAACACATGCTCTTATCACTTAAGCCCCATACACACAATCCGATGAAAGCTTTTGGTTGGATATTCTGACCGTGTGTATGCTCCATCTGACTTTTGCTAGCGGAATTTCTGCCAGCAAAAGATTGAGAGCAGGTTCTCTATTTTTCCGTTTGGAAATTCCGATCGTCTGTAGCAATTCCAACATGCAAAATTCCTGCGCATGCTCGGAAACAATTTGACGCATGCTTGCAAGCATTGAACTTCATTTTCTCGGCTCGTCGCAGTGTTGTACATCACCGCGTTCTTGACGGTCGAAAGTTCAGAGAACTTTTGTGTGACCGTGTGTATGCAAGCCAAACTTGAGCGGAATTCCGTCGGAAAAACCAACCAAGATTTTCAGACGAAAGCTCCGATCGAGTGTACCTGGCATTACTCACAAGCAAACCCAACACTGGACGGGCCGTCAAAGAGGATAGACATTCATAAATGACCAAAAGCATCCGTGCACACATTAATCCCCATTCATATTTGAGCGTTTTCAGGTGATTTTGAAGCTTTTTTTGCCGCCTTTGTACATATGTTTTTGTTTTTTTGTTTTTTGGGCATTTGAGCATTTCTGTTTTCAGCTGCAATGATATGTATTGCCCTAAATTGTGATGGGACATTCTTCACTTAACAGTGATGGCAAATTCTGTTCTAACCCTTTCTATTTGATATTGGATATTGTTCAGGCAGACTAAAAATCTGATCATCCATTAACAGCACTAGCACTTTGTGAATGTACTGGGCTTGTGTCACCCCCGGTGACCCAGTGTCTGCATGCATAGCGAGCTATGGATATTAGCTATTATACAATGAACAATTGTGCTGTTACTGGGGCTGGAAAAATTTTAATGCGCTGGGCTGATGGGAAGTCAGACACACTATGCAGAATAAAAATTTAAAAAACCTTTCTGACAGAGGTTTCATACTTCTCCATGCAGAAGAATACACCATGACAACTCAGGGCAAAATGGCTTATAGAAAATGTTAGTTGACAGCTCAAGGTAGAATGTATCATCACTGTCCAGAGCAACATGCACCATCACAGGTCAGGGCAAAATGTATCAATACTACTCAGGGAAAAATCTGCCATCGCTGTTCAGGGTGGCATGTGCCATTTTCCCTGGTGGCAAAGTCTGCCATCACAGCTCAGGGAAGTACGAAACATAAATGCTCAGGGCAAAATGTACCATCACAGCTCAGGGCAGAATGTGCCATCACTGTTCAGGGTGAAAAGCTCCATCACAGCTTTGGCAAATATGTACAACTGCGGCTTAAGGAAGATCCGCCATCACAGATCAGGGCAGAATATGCCCTAGTAACTCAGGGTAGAATATGTTATCACACTTAAGAGTAGAATGTGTTATTACTGCTCATGGAAAAAGGTGCCATCCTAGTTCAGGGAAGAGTGCACCATTACTGCTCAGGGTAGAATTTACCATCACATGTAAGAGTAGAACGTGTCAGTACTGCTCAGGGTAGAATGTGCTATTATAGCTCAGGGTAAAATGTGCCATTGCTGCTCAAAGTAAAATGTGCCATTACTGCTTAGGATAAAATGTGCCATTACTGCTCAGAGTAAAATGTGCCATCACACATAAGAGTAGAATGTGCTATTACTGCTCAGGGTAAAATGTGCCATCACAGTTCAGGGTAAAATGTGCCATCACACCTAACAGTAGAATGCACCATTACTGCTCAAAGTAGAATGTGCCATTACTGCTCAGGGTAGCCATTACTGTTCAGGGAAGAATGTGCTATCACACCTAAGAATATAATTTACTGTTAGGGAAAAGGGTGCCGTCACAACTCAGGAAGAGTGTGCCATTACTGCTCAGAGCAAAATGTGCCATCATATCTTGGGGTAGAAGGTGCCATTACTGCAGAGGGCAGAATGTGCCATCACAGCTCAGGGTAGAAGGTGCTATTACCGCTGAAGGTAGAATGCACTGTTACTGCTCAGGGCAGAAGGAACCATCACAGCTCAGGGTAGACTGTGCCATCACAGCTCAGGGTAAAATGTTCCATCACAGCTCAGGGCAGAATGTGCCATCACAGCTCAGGGTAGAATGCACCATTACTGCTCAGGGCAGAATGTGCCATCACAGCTCAGGGCAGAATGTGCCATCACAGCTCAGGGCAGAATGTGCCATCACAGCTCAGGGTAGAATGTGCCATCACAGCTCAGGGTAAAATGTTCCATCACAGCTCAGGGCAGAATGTGCCATCAAAGCTCAGGGTTGAATGCACCATTACTTCTCAGGGCAGAATGTGTCATCACAGCTCAGGGCAGAAAGTGCCATCACAGCTCAGGGTAGAATGCACCATTACTGCTCAGGGCAGAATGTGCCATCACAGCTCAGGGCAGAATGTGCCATCACAGCTCAGGGTAGAATGCACCATTGCACCATTACTGCTCAGGGCAGAATGTGCCATCACAGGTCAGGGCAGAATGTGCTATCACAGCTTAGGGTAGAATGTGCCATAACAGCTCAGGGTAAAATGTTCCATCACAGCTCAGCGTAGAATGTGCTATCACAGCTCAGGGTAGAATGTGCTATCACAGCTTAGTGTAGTGTGCCATTACTGCTCATTGTAAAGTTTGCCATCAGTGGTCAGGGAAGAGTGGGTCATCACTGCTCAGGGAAAAATGCACCATTACGGGTCATGGTGGATTATGTCATCACTGCTTGGGGGCAGCAGAATCCACGACACAGATCAAGGTATGTATATTATAGCTGCTCAGGGTAGAACACACTATCACAGCCCATGGAAGATTGCACCATCCGAGCTTAAAGCACAATGTACTAGTACTGTACAGGGAAAAATGTACTAGTACTGTACAGGGAAAAATGTACTAGTGCTGCTCAGGGAAAAATTTACCATTACTATTCATGGAAGAATCAACCATCACAGATCAGGGTACGTGTATCATAGCTGCTCAGGGCAGAACGCACCATCACAGCTCATGGAAGATTGTGCGGTCCAAGCTCAGGACACAATGTACCAATACTGCTCAGGGTAAAATACATCAGTACTGCTCAGGGGAAAATGCACCATTACTGCTCATGGTTGATTATGCCATCACTGCTCATGGAAGAATCAACCATCACAGATCAGGGTACATGTATCATAGCTACTCAGGGCAGAACACACCACCACTGCTCAGGGAAGATTGCACCATCAGAGCTCAAGGCACAATGTACCAGTACTGCTCAGGGTAAAATGTACCACTGCTGTTTGGTAAAATGCACAGTGTGTTGACCCTACTCAGTGCAAGTATATAGGGTTATCACAGGTCATCAGAGTCAATATAGTTGGTAGTGCTGCAGGGTACAATACTCACTCAGTATACTGGAAGGCTGTTAACTCCATCAGGTCTGTCACCCCTTCCTCCATCCTTGGTGAGTCTGTACAAAGAACATATCATGAGAAAAAAATCACCTACAAAAACTTGCAATGCATTAAGAAGCTCAGACTGGCTTACATACTATACCTGAGGGTTCTGAAACGTCCAAGGAATTGTCTGGAGTTGGTTGCCTTGTAGTCAGAAATCTGTGCAGACAGTCGTTTGTATTCAGAGCCCCACAGATGCATACAGGTGTGTATGGGCAGCAGGCGGAATGACAGGTGGATTGGATCTAGTGTTGTATACAGTCCTCCCTCCTACTCCCCAAACGTCACTCACATTGGACAATGGACGTGGAGGGCGTGAACAGCCCGTATAGCTAACCTGATCTGCTACAATCTCAGACATGCAGGTGAGAGCTCCATCTCCCCGATCAGCTTTTTTCTCAACTCCATCAACTCCAAAGTGACATTTTGGCATGTGTGTTATTAAAAATTACTACCCTGTAAAATATTATAGGCAAAGGTTACTTACTGCTCAATCCATAACAAAACTACAAAGTTCACATACTGTACACAAGCACTCATTACAGGATAGTGATTAAGCCTACATCAAAACACAAATCACTGTCTTTACTTTTACTGTATTACATATTGATTGCACATACATAAACATTATTATACATTATTATAAACATTATTCCTACCAGAATAGCATGTGCCGCTAGCGCTTATCTTACTACAATACGGGCGATTCATAAGGCATTTGCAAGACATTTCTGGCAGTGTGGCTATAGATGGAAGCCTTGCTTCACATTGCTTCACATTTAAAAAAATATTGCAACCTTTTTATTGTTATTACAGACATGTGCAAAGTGCTTATATTATAAACAAGCACAAAATGCAATTAAAGTTCCAAAATGAATCAACCCTGTAAATTAGAAAAAAAATTAAAATCAATCCACAATCTTCTCAATTCAGGAGTGCCCTCATGCTGTATGGCAGGGATATGCAATTAGTGGACCTCCAGCTGTTGCAGAACTACAAGTCCCATAAGGCATAGCAAGACTCTGACAGCCACAACCATGACACCCAGATGCAGAGGCATGATGGGACTTGTAGTTTTGCAACAGCTGGAGGTCCGCTAATTGCATATCCCTGCTGTATGGTAAAAATATTGAGTGTTACCACAATCACTCCCTACTGGACAGACTCTTACCTGATGTGCTGGACCTTAAAATTATAAAAGGTTTAAAGCCAGTGTCTCTGGTGTTCAAACTCAACTAAACGATCCCGCTGGGAAACTGTCAAAGCGGCAGTGGAGGCGTTTCCTACCCCAAAGCCACACATACTGTATACACACCCCTTTTATACATACACCTGCGGAGTACGGAATGCCTTCACCGCCTATGATTGGCTGACCACTTTGACACCTTCCTGGTGGGAAAGCTCAGGCAGGTTCTAACTTTTGTCAGAACACACCTGACCTCATCCCTTGTGTCTACCGCCCACTGCCGATTAGGGATGGCCTTGCGGTTCGCTGCAAATTTTGCGTGTTCGCGATTCGCCAAACCGACAGACTTCTGGTGCTGTTCGCGTGGCGGACATATGCGTTTACATTGTGAAAGAACTTTGACCTATGATGACACATCCATCATGGGGTACAGGACAGCTAATTGAGACATTTCAGCACATGGACAATTGGACATTCCCCCTACCTTATAAATAGACCTGATCTGGCGGCCATTTTACATTCTGTCTTTTGTCAGTGTAGGGAGAGGTTGCTGTGTGGAGCAGGGACAGACTGTAGTGACACAAATCACTAGCTATTAGGTCCACAAAAGTCCTTTTAAGGACTGGTATAGGTGTACAGTATATAGGGTTCTGGTGCACTGCTGCTGACTGCTGTGCTGCTGATTGCTGAGTGCACTACTGACCGATTCTGCAGCTGTCTTTTGTCAGTGTAGGGGCAGGTCGCTGTGTGGAGCAGGGACAGTCAGTTTAATCACTAGCTATTACTATTAGGTTCACAAAGGTCCTTTTAAGGACTGGTATAGGTGTACAGTATATAGGGTTGTACACGTATAATATACTTTCTTTCAAATATAGAAAGCCTATTATACTTGAATGCTGAGCTGAGTGCTGACTGATTCTGCAGCTGTCTTTTATCAGTGTAGGGACTGAGGGACAGTCTGCAAATCACTAGCTACTAGGTCCACAAAGGTCCTTTTAAGGACTGGTATAGGTGTACTATTTGGTGTGCAGTATATAGGTGTGTAATACACGTATAAAATACTTGCACATATAGAAAGCATAGTATAGTGCATTTCCACTGTGCAGCATTGTGACCGTTGAGTGGTTCTGCAGCGATTATACAAAGAGTGACAAATGCAATAAAAAAAAGTATTATAACTGGTGTGATAGACCAGTGGCCCCCAAAAACGACAGATTGAAGCGGGGTGTTATATACCTTCTTCCACATACATACTGCACTTCTCGAGAGACTTTTGTCACAGGGTCATTTAAAAAATGACAGGCAGAGGAAGAGGCTCTCTATCTCAGTGCTGGTGTGGTCTCAGTGCTCTCTATCATGGTGCTGGTGTCAGTGCTCTCTATCACGGTGCTGGTGTGGTGTCAGTGCTCTCTATCTCACTGCTGGTGTCAGTGCTCTCTCTCTATCTCGGTGCTGGTGTGGTGTCAGTGCTCTCTATCTCGGTGCTGGTGTCAGTGCTCTCTATCTCGGTGATGGTGTCAGTGCTCTCTCTCTCGGTGCTGGTGTCAGTGCTCTCTATCACGGTGCTGGTGTCAGTGCTCTCTCTCTCGGTGCTGGTGTCAGTGCTCTCTATCACGGTGCTGGTGTCAGTGCTCAGTCTCTATCGCGGTGCTGGTTTCAGAAAGTGAGGGAGATAGCAGCGGAGAAGCCAATCAGCAGGCAGTGCCAGCACCATGGCTGAGGATCAGCACTGGACTGGCACCTCCGGACCACCGCAGTAGAGCCCTGCATAGGTGGGGGTAAGGGCCGGGCAGAGGGAGGGGCTCAAGCACAGGTTGGCACACTGGGACACTGGCACAGGACTGCGCTGCCCTAACTGTGGCACTGATCATCTCCTGCACCCCCTTCATAGCCTGCCCTGACCTTGCCTCTCCTCCATGGCCTTCATGCACTCCTGAATTGTCAAAATTTCACAGATAAAAAAAGAATGCTTGTCGTTGTCGATCCCAGATTCGCTTAATACTTTTGTTATGTAAGTCTCCATGTTGTGGGACTATGTGTGCACAGCTAGTAAGTATTTTATGGCTGAAAATATGACCTGGAGGTTTTTAAGATTCGCCTGCCATTAAAGTCAATGGGGTTTGCCGCAAACTTTGCGGCCCGCAAAATTTTGGCCGCATTCGTGGTTCGCGTAACGTCCCGTCGGAAGTTCATCCATCACTACTGCCGATGAACTATAAGTCCCAGAATGGCTGGGGCCAGTTTAGTACATGTGCTGACCATATCAAACGAATGCCCCATTCACACGATCAGACCTTTCGACAAAAAAAACGTGGATTTTTGTTCGAAGGTTGTTGGATCCAACTTGTCTTGCATACACACGGTCACACAAATGTTGGCCAACAATTACGAATGTGGGAACAACACGTACGACGAGCCGATAAAAAGGAAGTTCAATAGCCAGTGCGCCACCCTTTGGGCTCCTTCTGCTTGATTCCAAGCATGCGTGAACTTTTGTGCGATGGACCTGTGTACACACGATCGGAAAGTCCAACAACAACGTTTTGTTTGCGGAAAATTTGAGAACCTGCTAGCCAACATTTGTTGGCGGAAAGTCCGACAACAAATGTTCGATGGAGCATACACATGGTCCGAATTTTAGCCAACAAGCTCACATCCAACATTTCCCGTCGGAAAATCCGACCATATGTACGTGGCATAATGCTGAAAAATGGTGAATGCAAAGCCATCCATCTCCTGGAATATAAATTCCAGCAAGACTTTGAAATTTAATGCAAGACATATTAAAGTAGAACTATTGGGGAAAATGTATTTTCATTTTGGATAGAACAAGGGAGGGTAGTAACCCATCAGATTTATTTTCGCAATCTGTGTCCCATTGCAGAGATTTCCCGTCGCTTCCTGTTTCATAGCCAGGCATGTACTGGCCATCGGGACTACTGGGAGTTTCCCGGTGGGCCGATGGCTCAGTGGGCTGGTTTCAGTGACAGTGGACCACCACCACCCTCTGCTCCTCTGTCTCCCCCCCCCCCCCCCCCCCCCACCCGCAGCACTCCCATCCTCTCCCTGCTTAGTTATGCAGCGCGACTGCATACAGACATGATGCTCAGGGGACGACACTGAGAAGCTCATCATACGATCCGGAAGGAGGGCAGCCGCACACAGCTGTGACATAGCCTTCCTCGGCACTCATTCTCTTGCTCTTTCCTTCCCCCGCTCTCATGTAGATTCTCTGTGGCAGCAGACAGGATGGAGAGCGGGGGAAGGAAAGAGCAGAACGAGTGCCGAGGAAGGCTATGTCACAGCTGTGTGCGGCCGCCCTCCTTCCGGATTGTATGATAAGCTTCTCAGTGTCCACTCCTGAGGAACATGTCTGTATGCAGTCACACTGCATAACTAAGCAGGGAGAGGAGGTGAGTGCTGCGGGGAAGGGGGGCAAATAGGGGAGCATGAGGGACCAGAGCAGCATGAGGGGGGATAGAGAAGCACAGAGGGGACCAGCGCAGCACGTGGGGGGACCAGTGCAGCACGCGGGAGGACCAGCGCAGCACGCGGGAGGACCAGCGCAGCACGCGGGAGGACCAGCGCAGCACGGGGAGACCAGCCCAGCACGCGGGGGGACCAGAGCAGCACGCGGGGGGACCAGAGCAGCACGCGGGGGACCAGAGCAGCCCATGGGGGACCAGAGCAGCACATGGGGGACCAGCGCAGCACGCGGGGGACCAGAGCAGCATGGGGGGTAATAGAGGAGCATACGGGACCATGCGGGGGAGCAGTGGAGCATGCAGGGGACCAGCGCAGCACGCAGGGGGACCAGCACAGCACATGGGGGACCAGCAGAGCACATGGGGGACCAGAGCAGCACAGGGGGCCAGAGGCGCATGGGGGGAAATAGAGGAGCACAGGGGACCAGAGCAGCATGGGGGGGAATAGAGGAGCGTGGGGGGACTAGAGAAGCACGGGGGGCCAGAGGAGCATGCAGGGGACAAGAGAATCACGCGGGGGACCAGAGGAGCATGGTTGGAAAATAGAGACGCATGAGGTGGACCAGAGGAGCACGGGGTGAACCGGAGAAGGGGGGGACCAGAGGAGCACGGGGGGACCAGAGGAGCACAGGGGTACAGATGACCAGGGGGGACCAGAAGAGGAATGCAAAAGAATGTGGGGGAACAGAGAAGCAAGGGGGGACCAGAGAAACACGAGGGTACAGAGGAGCATGGGGGGATCAGATGAGCATGGGGGAACAGAGGAGCAGGAGAGGAATGCATAAGCATGTGGGGGAACAGAGGCTCAAGGGGAGGACCAGAAGAGCACGGGGGGGGGGGGACACAGGAGCATGGGAGGGACCAGAAGGAGCACAGGGGAGGGGACAGAGAGCTGACTCAACAGCTATGGCCTGGGAGTTTCTCACTTCTGCCTAGACTTCTTGTCCCATTACGGGGAGGGCACCGAACTGATTCTTTGCCCCGGGTGAAATAATGTCTAGCTTCCCCACTGGTACTGCCTATAAGAGTACCAGTACCAGCCGTTCTACTCTAATAAAGTAGAATGGCTAATGGTTAGTGAAGGGGTGGGGGTGGGGGGCTTGGGTGGCCATCGGGGTAGGCCGGCCGGCCGGGGGGGGGGGGGGGGGGTTTGGCTGGCATGGAGCACTGCCTTAACCTTCTTGGGCATGGAGTTTACCAGAACTTCACTGGAGTCCTCTTCCACTCCTCCATGACAAAATTCTGCATTATGGGGAGTTGAACTATTTTATTTTTATATTCCAATGTAATAATAGAAATAATGAGGATCAATCACCCTGACACCATAACAACCATGGTGTCATGATGATTGAAGCACCAACACCAGCCATTTCCTCAATAAATTGACTGCAAGAAAACACATTTTCTGCCAGTGCCTCTCCCGAGATTAGACTCTGGATCCGCCCCTAACTCCAATATATATACACAGTCACAGTCACCAGATCTCAGTCCAATAGAGCACCTTTGGGATGTGGTGGAAGGGGAGAGTCGAATTATGGATGTGCAGCCGACAAATCTGCAGCAACTGCATGATGCCATCTTGTCAACATGGACCAAAATTTCTGAGGAATATTTTCAACGCCTTGTTGAATCTTTGCCACAAAGAATTAAGGTTGTTCTGAAGGTAAAAGGGGTCAAACCCGGTACTAGCAAGGTGTACCTACCTAATAAAGTGGCTGGTGAGTGTATATACAGTGAGGTAAAAAACGATTTGATCCTCTGCTGATTTTTAGTGTTTGCCCACTGACAAAGAAATGATCAGTCTATAATTTTAATGGTAGGTTTATTTTAACAGTGAGAGACAGAATAACAACAAAGATATCCAGAAAATCGCATTTCAAAAAAGTTATTTACACAGTTAAAGGGATGTTCCATGTTTTTTCTTTTTTTTAAAGTCAGCAGCTAAAAAAAAAGTAGCTGCTGACTTTTAATAAGAACACTCACCTTTCCATGGCGCCCGCGATATCGGCTGCCCGAGGCCGATTCGTCCCTCGTTTCTCGGGTCCCGGTGCCGCCATCCTCATTAAGGGAAACAGACAGTGGAGCCTTATTTCCTACTACGCATGTGCGAGTTCCGCAGTGCTTCGTGAATGGGACACTCTGTGTTAGGAAACACGCAGTTCCCAGAACACAGCACGCACCATTACCCAGAAAACAGCGCGACGAGGAGAGAAGACCAAAGATCACATAGTAGGAAGAGGCAGATTAGGAAGACTGCCTAGCAACAGGGATTTCTGGTAAGGTAAAACATTTTTTTTTTTTATTTGAAATTTTTTTTTTTTATTATTAATGCTGTTTTTTTTTTAGGACGGGCTTCCACTTTAAAGGGAATGCTCCTAATCTCAGCGTGTTACCTGTATAAAAGACACCTGTCCACAGAAGCAATCAGATTCCAATCTCCTCACCATGGCCAAAACCAAAGAGCTGCCCAAGAATGTCAGGGACAAGATTATAGACCTACACAAGGCTGGAATGGGCTACAAGACCATCGGCAAACAGCTTGGTGAGAGGGTGACAACAGTTGGTGTGATTATTCGCAAATGGAAGGAACACAAAATAAATTCCTCGGTCTGGGGCTCAAAGGCGGTTGACAATCAATAATAAATGCATTTTTATTGCACTGATCGCTGTATAAAAATGGCAATGGTCCCAAAAATGGGTCATAATGTTGCAGTCACGATAAAAATCACAGATTGCCGCCATTGCTAGTAAAAAGAATAAAATAAATTGTACAGGCTATAACTTTTACGCAAACCAATCAATATACGCTTATTGCAATTTTTATTATAAAAGATATGTAGAAGAATACATGTCGGCCTAAACGGAGAAAATGTTCTTTTTCTAAAAAAAAAAAAATGGGGATATTTATTATAGCAGAGTACAAAATATTGTTTTTTCCAAAATTGTCACTCTTTTTTTGTTTATAGTGTAAAAAATAAAAACCACAGAGGTGATCAAATACCACCAAAAGAGTTAAAGCGACACAGTGCTGTATCGCAAAAGAGCTCTAGTCAGGAAGGGGGTAAAATCTTTCGGGGCTGAAGCGGTTAAACATCTCAGGGAGCACTATTCAATCCATCATCCAAAAATGGAAAGAGTATGGCACAATTGCAAACCTTCCAAGACATGGCCGTCCACCTAAACTGACAGGCCAAGCATGGAGAGCATTAATCAGAGAAGCAGCCAAGAGGCCCATGGTAACTCTGGAGGAGATGCAGAGATCCACAACTCAGGTGGGAGAATCTGTCCACAGGACAACTATCAGTCGCGCACTCCACAAATTTGGCCTTTATGGAAGAGTGGCAAGAAGAAAGCCATTGTTGAAAGAAAGCCATAAGATATCCCGTTTGCAGTTTGCAAGAAAGCCATGTAGAAGAAGGTGCTAGATGTGGCAGAAAACTAACACTGCACATGACCCTGAACACACCATCCCCACCGTGCAACATGGTGGGGGAAGCATTATGTTGTGGGGCTACATTTCTTTAGCAGGGACAGGGAAGCTGGTCAGAGTTGATGGGAAGATGGATGAAGTCAAATACAGGGCAATCTTAGAAGAAAATCTGTTAGAGTCTGCAAAAGACTTGAGACTGGGGCGGAGGTTCACCTTCCAGCAGGACAACGACCCTAAACATACAGCCAGAGCTACAATGGAATAATTTAGGTAAAAGCATATCCATGTGTTAGAATGGCCCAGTCAAAGTCCAGACATAAATCCAATTAAGAATCCGTGGCAAGACTTGAAAATTGCTGATCACAGATGTTCTCCATCCAATCGGACAGAGCTTGATCTATTTTTCAAAGAAGAATGGGCAAAAGTGTCACTCTCTAGATGTGCAAAGCTGGTAGAGACATCCCCAAAAATACTTGCAGCTGTAATTGCAGCGAAAGGTGGTTCTACAAAGTAATGACTCAAAGGGGCTGAATACAAATGCATGCTACACTTATCACATATTCGTTTGTAAAAAAAAATTTAAAACCATTTATCATTTTCCTTCCATTTCACAATTATATGCTACTTTGTGTTGGTCTATCACATAAAATCCCAACAAAATACATTTAAGGGGTATGAATACTTTTTCAAGGCACTGTATATACAGTATTTTCCCTAATGCAAGTCCCCAGTTTTCTTGTCATCCGTCCAATATATTGGCGATCACAGGGACATTGCAATAAATATATGACACCTTCAGTGTCACAAGAGAAAAAAAAACATCAATATTTATTCATGTGAAAATATTATTATCCATAGTAAATATTTAAGCTGGCCTGTTCATGAGACATTGATCTAATGATAGGGCTTGTAGAAAAATTTGTGTTCAATCAGCGCTGCAACCAATTGGCTACAGCTGATCCGTGTATTTTAACAGCAGAGGAGTCCCTAGTGTCAAAATACAAAAGCACAGTGGGAAGGATTCCCCCACACACCTTGCTTGTGTGGGGATCCATTCCAGGCAAATTGCAGTTACTCGGGTCTATTGTTAAATGAAGCCATCGTGTCCATCAAAGTGCAGAAAGTAAAATTGTAATACATACACACACTTTTTGGTGCAATCAGGCAGAGGCGGCTCTCCAATTAGGCAAATTAGGCGATTGCCTTAGGCCTCGCGATCACAGGGGCCCCGCAAGCGCAGAATTTGCCTGATATGTGTAAGCGGGTGCTGCGGATCTCCATTCTGCTTGCTCTACTCGCCGGGCCGCCGCCAGCAAATGACAGGAGCGTGTCCGAGAAGGAGACCTGCTTCATCCTCCCTGCTCAAGCCACTGCTAAAAGATTGGATCTCTCTCTCTCTCGATGCTCTCTGCCCATTCCCTTCCTTCCTCCTGTCAGAGAGAGCAGAGCAGTAGAAGATCGGAGTGACCTTGTCTGTGTGGAGAAAGAGAGAAGCTGCTGCGGGCTCTCGAATGCCCCCCCCCCTCCTCCTCCTCCTCCTCCTCCTCCTCCTCCTCCTCCTCTTCCTCTTCCTCTCCTCCTCTCATCACTGTACTCGTTTTTTCTTCCCCCCTCCTTCTTATTGGACAGGGAAAAAATACTAAAATGAAGCAGAGAGGAGGATTGTGGGAAATGTAGTCCCGAGGGCTGGACATGCAATACTAAAGGGGATAAACTGCAGCCCCCAGCATGCCCTGCTGAAAAGGAGGGAGAGAGAGCCAGGAGCCCAGGAGAGCTTTTGGGGAAGTGTACCCAGGACTCCATCAGAGAGAGAGAATCCCACTGCACTGCACCACCAGAGAGAAAGCCACACAGCCAGCACCATCCCTTCTGAAGAAATCTGTGAAGTTATTTCCAGAATACAGATCTGGGCACTATCCAGTGGAGTCGCCACAGGCAACACAGAATGAGCACATTTCTGATCGGAGGAACCATTGTTGCTGTATCCCCGGGTCTGGTAAGAGGGCCGGTCGGCCATAATCTACTGCCATCCATAGAAACTGCCCACCCTGTTATTTTTTGGCCCTAATACTGCCCGCAGGTCCTATTCACAGCTGCAATGTGCACCAGCAATTAGAGATGAAGATTTAGGACTTAGTGCTGGTTCACAGTGCAGCAATTTTCAACATCAGATGTGATTTGTACCACACTGCAGTTAAACTCACATGCAATCTCTGTGCGATGCGATTTCAGCCATACAGATAGTATGGCTGAATTCGCATTGTATTCGGACCAAACTCGCACAGGACCATTTTTTTGGTCTGCAGCAGAATAGGAACGCGTGGGTGTTCACGCCCATGCGATTCCGATTCCTGTCCAAATTTTCAGTTTGCACTGTGATTATGCAAACTGATCTGGGGGTGTCATTAACTTTTAACTGACACTCCCAGCAGTTCGCATAGGGCAGTGTGAACTGCCACCGGGAGACATGCGATGCGGGAACCCGCAGTGGATTCGCTGGGTTCCCACATCGTTGCAGTGCGAACCAGCACTTAGGCTTGGTTCACATTAGTGCGATGCGAGAACCCTGCAAATCCACTGCGGGTTGCCACATCACACCTGACTCGCAGGTGGTTCACACTGCCTTATACGAAAAGCTGGGAGTGTCAATACAAAGTTAATGACACCCCCAGGTCGGTTCACATATTGCTGTGCAAACTGTCAATTCAGACATGAATCGGATCGCATGGGTGTTTACACCCATGCAATCCGATTCTGGTGCAGACCAAAAAAGGGTCCTGCATGACCTGGGTCCAAATGCGATGCAAATTTAGCCATACTATATGTATGGCAGAAATCGCATAGCACAGACTTCACATGTGATTTGCACTGCAGTGTGGTGCGAATCACATGTGAGGTTGCACAGCACGCTGGTGTGAACAGAGCCTAAAGACTGCCCTATAACTGTAATGGCCCAAGGGCTATGGCCGACACTACCATATGGCAGCTTAAGCAGCCACCTCAGGGCGCCAGGATAGGGGGGCAGTAAAATCCTAATCCCCAGCCACTTGCTGGGGATTCTGATTTTTACAGTGCTGAATGTGTTTTTTTTTTTTACAGACTCCCAGCCCCTATAGCAGCTGGGAGTGTGTGTACTTTAGTAAAGCTGACTGTCACCTTTCATGTGGAGGTGTTACAAGTGGCTGTGAAGCTGCCTATCACTTCCACCATTGCCACGATGTGCAACCCTCTTCACCATGTTTACCAGGCACCACTGTCCCACCTGTGGGCTCGGTGCTGTCGTGGTGGGTGGCACTGAGAAGGGCGGCGGTAGCTCAGCAGACCTTCGTCCACTCAGCCACCCTCCTGTACACAGACTGGGAAGTGTCATGTATGATGTCAGGGGCGGACTGGGCCGGGAGGCAGAGTTACAATTGCCCCCTAGGCCACTCTAACCTATGTTAAAAACAGCTGGCAGCCGCTGCCTTTTTTTTCTTCTGTAGGAAGTTGGGCCGGAGGCCCAGCCGGCCGCTGTTTTATTCCAGGAGTTGTAGTCCGCGCTCAAGCTCCTGAGCACGGCAGAGGAAACTACCACTCTGGTGAGCCTGCATTTATGAACACTGGTGAGGCTGTGGGCACTGATGAGGCGGCACTGGTGAGGCTGCATTGAAAAACCAGGTGAGCATGGATGAGCAGGTTCAGTGGTTCAATGGGCCACTTGATTGGACAGGCTGCCAGCCCTCCCCTGTATGATATCACTTCTTGGACCAGGGATAACAAAAATCCTTGCACCGGCCCTGCGCAGTTTGTTGTTGCCATTTAAAGGGGGACCCCACCTTCTCTCATTTTTTTGAGTGCACTCGAAAACCACTAGGAAACTGCTATTCCTTTAGACACGTTTAGGTTACAGTTGTGTTGCTTAATATTGATTTACCTATTCTCGTATTGATTTTTCTGCTATTGATATAGAGCTGCTTTTATAGATATATTTGTTTACCTTTATTACCTGAGGCCAGTTCTACTCTGCTTTGTGAACTGCGCTTTTTGCCATTTATGCAAGTTCCTAATTCTAGACAAATAATGTCTACCACTAAGCACGTGTGTAATTGTTTAGTGCCTATATCCTACAGTAAGGTGAAAGGTACTATATGCTATGTGTGTTTGTAGTGATTCAATCAACCAGGTGTGTCAGAGGGACTGAGGGTGTTCTTGGAGTTGAGGCGCAGAACAGGGAACCCAAAATTGCCAAGCTTCTCCTTCAGGGGTAGTGCGACACACATTACCCTAGTTTTGATTGACAGGGGACCTTAAAGCGGGAGTAAACCCAGTTTCAAAAAACACTTACATTCCCGGCATGCCGGAAATGCTAACTTTCACATTGGTTGTGTTCTCAACCAAACTTTCAAACCATCCAATGGCTGGTTTCATAACTGATCACAGGTGCAGCTTTATGGCAGTTAAAGAATCATTAGAGGCCAAGATGGCAGCTTCCTTGACTGAAAATTATAGAAGGGTTTACTTCCACTTTAACACTGCTGTGCTCAGAGCCCTGTCTCACTTAAGTGCGCCGAACATCTGATCTGTAGCACTTTATTTTAGAGGTGACAGGACATGTTAATACCACTGTGTGAAGGCAACGTTAAGAGCCCTGTTACACTCACCTCTCTTGTAACCTAAGACTCCTGATGTTCTGCCTACCAGCCAATGAGGACTGATGTTGCATCCGCGCACGTCACTTTTCCTATCCACCACACAAGCATCTCAATCTGGGAAGGCCTGCAGCATAGTTCAAGGGCATCAGTGGGGCCTCATGTCTAAGTTTTGCCTAAGGCCTCACAAAGCCTAGAGCCTCCTCTGCAATCAGGTACTTGCCTATGCCTTCAAATCAGTTCTTTCTGTCGGGGGAGGACCCAGGATACTAGACTAGACTGTGTACAGGACCTTGACTTCTTTCCAAGTTAAGATTAAGCTCCTCCCCCTGGCAATAAGCCCTACCCTTTAACTCTCAAATGGCAGTGCTTCTATGGGCAAATGAGGTTCTCACATTTTAACATATTGAAGGCTTAGCGTAACAAGGTGATGGTGGTTAGTCTTTATTTGGAAGCTGAGGGATATAAAGGCTGGCTACAGGGTCCTTCCCTGGCACAATGGGAAGGTGAACCTTGATGTCATGTCGTGATATACTCATGCCACAGAGTTTATCGTTTTAAATTTTACTGTGACTGTACCAGTTTCTGAGGCATTTTTTACAAAGATATCATGTCATACATGTTCTGAAACATTGAAACATTGATAAATAGGTTCCTGAAACCTCCCTCCTTCCAAAAGAAACCTGCTTGTGGTGAATTACGAGATCCACCAAGGTCAACCAGACTGTGTTTGTATGATATGCTGGGAGTTAGATTTCCTCTACAGAATAGGCCCCACAGCCTGCCACAACTGCCTTATGTAATCTTCTTTATAGGTATGAACAAAGCACCCCTGTAATGCAAAATATATATATGCAATGCTGCGGGGAATGTAAATAAGGCATTCCTTCTGTGTCTTGCTGCAGTTATTTCTTCACCTGAGAATGACCAATAAAGATTTACAGATCCCAGAGAAGAACATTCTGTGATTATAGACCTCACAAAGTTCTTGTGACCACATGACAGCAAGGTTTACAAAATATGATTTTTGTTAAAGTGTTACTAAACCCAGGACCCTGCATTCACTATATCTGGTCTCCCACACTACACAGAACATGGAAATGTAATTATTTTACTAAACATAAACTGCTAAATACCTTTTTTCGTCAGCAGTATATAGCAGTTGTGTGACTTCTATCAGTGTCTGGTTAAAGCTTTTAGGAGGAGTTTGCATTCTACTCTGACTGTCCTATGAGGCTGCATGACCCCTGACCCTCTGTCTGGACATTGCTGGTCACATGCACTCTCCCAAGAAAAAAAAAACACGCTAGCATTACACACCAAACTAAGCTTGTGAGAGTCACTCCAAAGAATGTCCTATCAGGAGATGGAATGGGGACAGTGGAAGTAGGGGAAGATCTGTCAGAAACCACGAATCAGACCGAGACAGAAGTACAATTAAATCACACTTGTTTATTAAATAAAAATAAATAAAAAGGTAAATAGAGTAAGCGTAGTCAAAGCATAGCCAGAGTCCAGTAACCGGATTGAGTAGTCAGCCAGGCCAGAGTTCAATAACCAGATCAGGTAATCAGCCAGGCCAGAAGTCAGGGATCCAGGGGGAGGAACAGCAAGCAGGATAAGGAGCCAGAAGGGATGTCAGCAAGCCAGTCTTTAAACAGGTACGTAGGAGATGGTTCCTTGTGATGTGACCAAGGCGAAGGCAGAGATTAAGTGAGCTGGACAGCTTTAAGTAGGCAGATCACACGAGCAGGATCAGGAACAGCTGAGTAATTGTGGAGAGAGATGAGAGCTGGCAATTAGCCGACAGCTGAGGAGTCAGCCCAGAGAATGAAGGTCTAAGCCAGCCCTGACAGTACCCCCTCCTTAATGACTCCTCTCCCTCGGAGGGCCACCGGGCTTGAGGGAAAAACATCTATGGAACTCGCGGAGGAGGACAGAGGGCATGTACATCCAAGGATGAAACCCAGGAGTGTACCCCTTCCGATGCACCAGGTACTGTATGCGCCAAAGGAACCTACGTGAGTTAACAATGGATTGTACCTCATACTCCTCATGGTTCTCAACCTGAATAGGGTGAGAACGTGGCACCGAGGTGGTAAATCGGTTGCAGACCAACGGTTTCAATATGGAGACATGAAACACATTTGAGATGTGCATACTAGGAGGAAGGTCCAATGCGTAAGCCACTGGGTTAATCCTGCGAAGGATACGGAAAGGCCCAATAAACCGAGGTGCAAACTTCAGTGAGGGAACACGAAGTCGGAGGTTGGGAGATGACAGCCAGACCCTGTCCCCAACCTGGTAGGAAGGCGCAGGTCAGCATGGAGTCTGTACTTATCATTAGCATGAAGCAAAGCCTCCTGGACTTGTACCCAAGTGGAGCGAAGACCACGGAGATGCTCCTCTAATGCAGGAATACGCTGCGGGACAAACGAGCCAGGCAACATGGAAGGTTGGAAACCATAATTCACCATAAATGGAGACAATCGGGAGGCAGAATTCAAGGCACCGTTGTGAGTAAACTCTGCCCATGGTAATAGGTCTGACCAGTTGTTATGATAGTCAGCAATATAGCAACGTAGGAATTGCTCCAGGGACTGATTGGCTCGCTCTGCGGCCCAATTATACTGCGGCTAATTTGCAGAAGAGAAAGCAAGTTGTATTCCCAACTGTGCACAAAAGGCTTGCCAGAACCGGGAGACAAACTGACTGACCCTGTCCAAGACAATCACCTTGGGTAGCCCATGTAAGCAAAAGATCTCCCGAAAAATGGAAGCCAGTTCCTTAGAAGTAGGCAACTACTTAAGTGGAATACAATGACACATCTTTGAGAACCGGTCAACCACCATAAGGATAACAGTGTTGCCTTGGGAGTTGGGAAACTCCACAATGAAATCCATTGACAGGTGGGTCCAGGGCCTCTCTCCATTGGGTTTGGGTTGTAGGAGGCCCACTGGAAGGTGTCATGGAGTCTTACTCTGAGCACACACACGGAACAGGCAGCTACGAAGGCAGTAACATCAGTCTGTAAACTAGGCCACCAGAATTGTTGGGAAATGGCCCAAATGAGTTGATTCTTACCAGAATGGCCAGCTGCCTTGTGAGAATGGTAAGTCTGGAGCACGGCAGTATGGAGACTCTCTGGGACAAAGCAGCGGTCACAAGGTTTATCAGGAGGAGCATTGATCTGAGCAGCAAGAATTTTGTCACCCAAAGGAGAAGTAAGACTGGTGCGAACTGTAGCCAAGATACGATCAGGAGAAATCACAGGAACCGGAACCGACTCCGACTTGGAAGTGGAGGAAAATTGTCGTGACAAGACATCAGCCCTTACATTCTTAGTACCAGGTAAGAATGAGACAATGTAATTAAAACTCGACAAGAAAAGAGCCCATCGCGCCCTTCTGGGAGAGAGGCGCTTAGCTTCAGACAAGAATGTAAGATTCTTATGGTCAGTAAGAATAAGAACCGACACAGTGGTACCTTCAAGGAGATGTCTCCATTCTTTCAGGGCTAAAATGATCGCCAACAGCTCTCTGTCACCAATCTCATAATTGCACTCAGCAGGTGACAATTTCTTGGAAAAGTAGCCACACGGATGCATAGCGCTCTCAGAGTTAGGACGTTGAGACAGAAGGGCGCTAACTCCTGTCTCAGAAGCATCAACTTCTAGGATAAAAGGCAACGTAGGATCAGGATGTGCCAACACAGGAGCAGAAACAAAGGCAGCTTTGAGAGTCTCAAAGGCCTTAATGGATTCCGGGGGATCAACTCTGTGGGTTACTGTCCTTTCTGGTCATATCAGTCAGGGGCTTGACCAGAGACGAGAAGTTACGAATAAACTTCCGATAGTAGTTGGCAAAGCCCAGGAAACGCTGCAAAGGACGAAAACCCACGGGTCGAGGCCACTGTAGGACTACTGAAAGTTTCTCTGGGTCCATCGAAAAACCAGCAGTGGAAATGACATAGCCCAGGAATGTAACCTGTTCACAATGGAACTCACACTTCTCCAGTTTACAATAGAGATTGTTCTCTCTTAGTTTCTGAAGTACACAACAGACATCTGTGTGGTGGCTCTCCAGGGACTTGGAAAATATGAGGATATCATCGAGATAAACCACCACACATAACTGCAACAAATCTCGGAGGACATTGAAAATAAATTCCTGGAAAACTGCCGGGGCGTTACAAAGGCCAAAAGGCATTACCTGGTACTCATAATGGCCTGTTCTGGTATTAAACTCAGTTTTCCACTCGTCGCCCTCCTTAATGCACACAAGATTGCATGCCCCTCTCAAGTCCAGCTTCGTGAAAACCATTGCTCCCTTGAGGCGGTCAAATAATTCTGTAATCAATGGAATCGGGTAGGCATTCTTAATAATGACACGATTGAGACCCCATCTAATCTATACAAGGTCTCAGTTCACTGCTCTTCTTCTTCACAAAGAAAAAACCAGCACCAGCAGGAGACGAGGATTTGCGGATGAAACCTCAAGGAAGTGAGTCAGAAACATACTCCGCCATGGCCTTATCCTCCAAGACCAACAAAGCGTAAACCTGGCCAAGAGGAGGTATGGCACCAGGTTGAAGTTCAATTGTGCAATCATAAATCTGGTGTGGAGGCAAACTACCGGCTTGACCTTTGTCAAAGGCATCGCTAAAATCGCGGTACTCTTCCGGCAGGGAGGACAGTGAAGAGGTGCACAGGACCTTGGATACCTTTAGGAAGCATGTCTCAATGCATTGTTGTGACCAGGAGAGAACCTCAGCACGGAGCCAATCAAAAGAGGGGTTGTGCTTCTGCAACCAAGGACAACCAATAACCAGCGGAAACCTGGGTGAGGAAATAACTTGGAATTGGATTATCTCATGGTGAAGAGGCATGGACATTGGAACCGTCTCATGAGTCACATGGGCAGGCTGTAAAGGTCTCCCGTCAAGAGCCTCAATGGCAAGTGGAGTGTCACGCAGCTGCAGCGGAATCGAGTGCTGCGTAACAAATGCAGCATCAATGAACAGGCCTGCAGCCCCAGAGTCGATTAGAATCTGTATCTCTATGGATGACTCAGCCCAAGAAAGGGTGACTAAAACCAGGGGCTTATCCTTCCGGATAACCGGGTGACGAAACAACTCCACCTAAGGTCTGTCCATGACAGGGCCTCAAGGTTCGGGCGTTCCCTGGACGGGTAGGACAAGACTTTAAAAAGTGACCTGCCTGGCCAGAATAAAGTCACAATCTCTCCCTCCTCCTAAAGGCTCTCTCATCCGCAGAGAGACACGTGAAGCCCAGGTGCATGGGTTCATCTTCACTGACCAACTCGGTACCAGGAGGCATGGGAGGTGAGGGAGGCATGGGTGGGACTACAAAGCTCGGAGGCAAACGTACAGGAGGCCTCCGCAAGCGCTCCTTAAGAGAAAGTCTTTCTCTGAGTCTGGAGTCAATGAGGATGGCAAACAAGATCAAGCTCTCCAGCTCAGTGGGTATATCTCGGGCTGCTATCTCATCCTTGATGGAATCCGAGAGACCATGAGAAAAAGCAGCTAGGAGGGCCTCATTGTTCCAAGCAACCTCTGCTGCCAGAGTACGGAATTCAATGGCGTAGTCGGCAACAGTTCTCATACTCTGTTTGATGGACATTAGGCACTTGGCAGCAGAAGCGGAGCGTGCGGGAACATCTTTTAAAGGAGGCCACAAACTCAGGGTAAGTCAAGACAACAGGTTTTTGCATCTCCCATAGAGGGTTAGCCCAGGCCGAGGCTCCCTCAGAAAGCAAAGATATCACAAAACCTACTTTGCTTCTGTCCATGGGAAACGCCTGGGGCAGCACCTCGAAGTATATCTCAACCTGATTGAGAAACCCTCTGCATTGAATCTGCCAAATCGCTGGGGAAGCAGAGCGGAACCAGACATACCGCTTATAGAGGTAATACTCGAGGCGGGTGCCTGCACAGAGACTGGCGCAGCAGCAGGAATGGCCTGCGACTCAGAATACCGGAATAGCCGCAGTGGGGGATTCCAGGTGAGCCGTGCGACTCAGGAGGGTTTGTAACGCCATGACAAACTGATCCATGCGGTGATCTTGCTCATCCAATCTGGAAAAAATATTACCAACAAGTGGATTGGCTGTATCTTCTGAATTCATGGCCTTCACCTACTGTCAGAAACCATGAATCAGACCGAGACAGAAGTACAATTAAATCACACTTGTTTATTAAATAAAAATAAAAAGGTAAATAGAGTAAGCGTAGTCAAAGCATAGCCAGAGTTCAGTAACTGGATCGAATAGTCAGCCAGGCCAGAGTTCAATAACCAGATCGGGTAATCAGCCAGGCCAGAAGTCAGGGATCCAAGTGGAGGAACAGCAAGCAAGATAAGGAGCCAGAAGTGATGTCAGCAAGCCAGTCTTTAAACAGGTACGCAGGAGATGGTTTCTTGTGATGTGACCAAGGCGAAGGCAGAGATGAAGTGAGCTGGACAGCTTTAAGTAGGCAGGTCAGGCGAGCAGGATCAGGAACAGCTGGGTAACTGTGGAGAGAGATGAGAGCTGGCAATTAGCCAACAGCTGAGGAGCCAGCCCAGAGAAGGAAGGGCTAAGCCAGCCCTGACAGGATCAGAGAAGACCAGATTAAACAGCCTTTTTACCCAATGCAGAGGATTAACCCCTTAGGTTCCACAGTGAGTATAATAAGCATGCTTTACTGCATATAAGGATTCGGAAAGGATTTTACTGTTGGAGGAAAGCAGCATTAAAAACATCCCTAAGCCGTGTTTACGTGACTTCAGTGTTTAAGCATTCATTTATTTCATTGGCCAGAATATTACACGCCTTTAGGAGTGTTCAGCGTTTTTCTCTGCTGGAATGCTCCTCTGCTGACCATGAAAGTGATGTTTTTTGTGCCTCTAAATGCCTATGTGTGCATGGCCACATAGGTTATTATGCAGGGGCGTTCAGAGGCAGAAAAAAAAAAGTCGAATGAACTTAAAAGTGTCACTTTTGATGTTCAGCATCCATAAGGTAGTACACAGCACACACAGATTCTGAAAATAGCCGAAGATGAACGGCACCTGCGCCGTGAGTCCAGGTTCTGGCCCCACCATCCAAGTGGACATAGAGTTAGAATATAAAAGAGCCGAGCGCAGCGAAGCCATGGCCGAAGCGTGGCGAGCAAAGCGAGCCCGCGAGGGGCCCTCTAATATCGGCAGCCCTATGTCCACTTGGATGGTGGGGCTAGCACCTCCACTCACGGCGCAGGCGCCGTTCATCTTTGGAGATTTTCCGAAGATCCTTCTGCTCCGTACTGCGCAAGCGCTGCGCAGTACGGGGCGGACAGTATCCGATGGCCGGACTGAATATGCCAGAACACCGGTGTCCTATCATATACAGTCCCCCATCGGATAGCGTCCGCTGTGTACTGCGCATGCGCATTACACACAGATTCCAAAAATAGCAGAAGATGAACGGTGCCTGCGCCGTGAGTCCAGGTTCAAGCCCCACCATCCAAGTGGACATAGAGTTGGAATAAAAAGAGCCGAGCGTAGCGAGGCCAAGCCCGAAGCGTGGCGAGCGGCCTCTAATATCGCCAGCCCTATGTCCATTTGAATGGTGGGGCTACCACCTCGACTCACAGCGCAGGCGCTGTTAATCTTCTGAGATTTTCCGAAGCTTCTTCTGCTCCGTACTGCGCAAGCGCAGTACGGGGCGGATAATATCCGATGGCAGGACACTATATACCAGAACACAGGCAGCAAAGCTGGTTTAGAGGCATGCATGTATGTGCCCTATTCTGACCTGTGCTGTGATTGGACATAGCACCAGTTTGTCAGCAGATTACAACCAATAGCCAATCATTTAGGGCCGGTTCACACAGCGAGGCGCGGCGAGGCGTCTCCGACTTACCTCGCCGCGACCTGCGGGGACCTCAGCGGCGACTTGCAGAGGACTTCTGTATAGAAGTCAATGCAAATCGCCCCCGAAGTCGCCCAGAAGTAGTACAGGAACCTTTTTTCTGAGTCGGAGCGACTCGAGTCGCTCCTCTCAGAACGGTTCCATTGTACAGAACGGGGGCGACTTGCGGGAGCGAGGCGAGCCGTGTCGCCTCGCATCGCCTCGCTGTGTGAACCGGCCCTAAGGCTGTATACCTACTGATCAGCTGTGGTCAATCACAGCACAAATCTGTGTGTTTGTAAACACAGACTCTGGTAGGAAAAAATGAAAGCATTTAGAGAAACACAGCCAGATACTTGAGTAAAAGCAGCACTCATACAGGCACACAGTTAACCTCTTGATTGCCCTCCTGATTAACCCCGTCACGCAGCCAGTGGCAGTGTACAGTATTATCACTGATCACTGTATTAGCATCACTAGCAAAGTCAAGTCAGGATTTTTATTTTCCTTTTATTGAACTAGATGGACTTGTGTCCAACCAGACTAACTAGTGTTAGTGTCCCTCCCAGCCAGGGCCAGTTAGTGCCAGATTGCCTGCTAAACTGTCACAGTCATATTATAAATCACTGATCACGTCATTATTTTATTATTATTTTATTACAGGTACTTATATAGTGCCATCAATTTACGCATTGCTTTACATATTTTTTTATACATTCACATCAACCCCTGCCCTCAAAGAGCTTACAATCTAAGGTCATCACTACTATAGTGTCTGTACAGATCAGTATCTTGATCACGATCAGAATTATACTAGTGTCCCCAACAGTATAGTGTCCTCCAAAAATCCAGTGTCAGCAGGATCAGCCCTGTTCACTGCCAGCACTGTGACAGAATACATTTCGGCATAAATTTATTAAGAAACTTGATATTGTTGGACATGTTTTATAACAGGAAGCAGAGAAGTTTTTTATTGAAATACCACCAAAAGTAAGCTCTATTTGTGTGAAAAAATAAATATATAAATTTGATTTGCATACAGTGTTGCACAACTGAGCAATTGGCAGTTACATTAGCACAGTGCTAAATAGCAAAAAATGGCCTGGTCATGAAGGGGGTAAAACCTTCCAAAGGTCATATGGTTAAAATCACATTCTTGTTTATATTGTTATCATTTTCCCATTGATAGCCCTACCAAAAGCCAACACTTTTTTTCAGTTTTGTGTAGGCTTAGAACCTCTTTTAGGTTTAATTGCTGCCTGTGTCCTTAAAGCGGATTTCCACTCATAAAATGAATTTAGCATTATTCAGCTGCATTAAATACAATTAACAACATTTGGAAAAAAATGTTTTTTTTAACTCACCTTTCCATGTCTATTGCTAGGGGGTCCCTCGTAACCTGCCTCTTCCTCTCCATGTCGCCTGACGAGGGCTTTGTTGCCATCAAAACGGGGGCTGGCACTTCCGACGACGCTGCCCATTGTGATGGCAACGTCAGAAGTGTACGGCGCTGCACCAGAATGGGCGGTGCACGCTGGTCGCTCAGCTGCACCAGAGCCCGGAAGATAGTGCTTGTGGGCTTTACATGCCCACAAGCGCTATGTAAACTGCCAGGAAAGAGGAATATAAGATATATTCCTCTATGAAATCAGCAATCGAGAGCAGATTCAGCACAGAACCGTGAGTGCTATAAATAAGCGTTTGAAACAAAAGATATTCATCCTAAAAAATATATATATATATTTTAACAGTGGGAACTCCGCTTTAATGGAGAAATTCCCCTATCTGTCCTTGAGACCATTGCCACTGGGACTCAAGTGTGTGAAAATCCAAACTATTATAAATATAATAAAAGGAGGGAGTGAGGCCTTTTTCCCAAGAGCCATACATGCGCAGTGTGCTCTCTCTTTCTCTCACCTGGCGTACTCGCCAAGCTCATTTGAGTCAACAGTGAAAAAAGCGCAGTGCGCTTGCAAGGCCCTCAGGAAAGAATGGCATACCCATGTTGTACGAGTGCATAGTGACCATTTAAGCGCTCCTACTGTCACTGTACACTTTTTTTGTTACATGGTTGTTATTCATCAGATCTGAATCTTATTGTTTATTGTGATTGTTGTGATGCCTTGTTATTTGTGTTTTAGGCCTCATTCACTAGATGTAAAAATTTGACTGATGTTACTACAGGTTTTTTCTAGGAAAAATGTTCCTGCGCAATGATCAGTAAAATATTTCCGTATAGATGCGTTTAAACATGTAAAGATGCATATGTGGGCATAATTTGTATTTATTCTCCCCCTTTGTTTCGACGTAATCTATGCACCTACAAACACGTTTCTATGCATAAAAGCATAAAGTGCATGTTCCTGTATGCAGATTTTTGGATTTTGTGTTACAGATCTGAAAGCCGCTCATGTTTACGCAGCTGTGTGCATGGCTTCGTTAAAAACAATGCAGCTGCATTCAGATCCGTAACTAAAAAACACTTGTTTATGCATTTTTTAACTGCTGCGTGAATGAAGTCCTAATGTTATGTGACTTCTCTTGGGTAAAGGGAAAAGAAAAGAAACAAAAAATAGACTAAAACGGAAAAATGCAACGATCGAGTCACTGAATGGTATGTCAGTATGTCATCAACAAAAGAAAAACTTGCAGTATAGTAGAATACTACTGTCATTTTAGAGCCTCGGGCATTGGGGTTGTTATTTTAATCACTTAAACCTTTCACAAAACAGGAATTTAACACTATGAAATTTGTAACAGCTTCGATCCGCCTAAACATTAACATTTTTTTACTCAATCTGTTTTTAGTGTTAAAATGTGATTAAATTAAAGTGGGGGATACAGAATAAAGAAAAGGGGAAGGGATACAGGACTGCCCATTTAAGAAGGTCAGAGCATTTTAATTGCTATGATAAAGATAAATCTAGTTTTATCAGTATAAACCACGTCTTTAATGTAGTATTTATTCATGAATATTTAAAGGGTAACTCCACTTTTGTGGGGGAAAAATTAGCAAACAAATAAAAAATAATAATTTTAATAAAATAATAATAACAATAAGTCATATTGTAATTGAATATTATTAAAAATGACCTTTCATTTTCAATCTGCAGCTCTGTAATTTTCTTTAAAATGCAATGCATTTTCTGTACACAGAATGTGTACAAAATGCCTCCATAAACATAATTTCCTGCGTGTGGTATTGGCTCACTGATTTTCCCAGAAGTCTGCACTAAGATACAAGTTAGATATCAGGCATCCCCTGCAACAAAATGTAATTTTTGGTAAGATACTCCCAATAGGAAATCCCACCTAAAGGGATGCAGACCCTGCACTTTTCCTTATTAAAGCTTTGCAGGTGCAGCAGCTGGTTGATAATTATGAAACCACTCCCATTAGATACACTTTCCCACATAGACACAGGCAACACAGTGATTTCTTCAGGTTGGCAAAAGGTAGAAATCTGCAACAAAGTTTGGGGAAACATTTTTTCTCACAAAAGTGGAGTTACACTTTAAGGAAAAGTGTATTTATATATAAATAAACTATAAAAGTCAGAAGTTGTTGGTGGAGTTATATTGGGGGAATTAGTGCAGTGTGATTGTTAGTGAGCTGGTAACATGGGGTGAGGGGACACCTTGGAAAGAGAAAGTTTCTAACAATTTACATTTAAAGTACATCTATAGCTAAAACTTGGATCATTTTGGATTAAATAGGGAATTTCCAAAACAAGTACATCCACTATTAGGCAGCAATCCCTGGGAAAGGTGGAACATATTTCCTCTATTCCTGTTCTGGTGATACTTTTTCGATTTTCCTTAAAGTGATTGTAAAGGATTGTTTTTTATTTTATTTTTAAATAAAAAAACATATCAAACTTACCTCCACTGTGCAGCACAGAGTGGCCCCGATCCTGGTCTTCTGGGGTCCCCCGGCGGCTCTCGCAGCTCCTCCCCACATCAGATAACCCCCTAGGAGATGCGCTCTCCCAAGGGGGTTACCTTGCCGGTACACTCCCGAGTCTAGCATTTGCGTCCACAGACACGAATCCCGGAATCGGGCCCGCCTCCTGGCATCTGCGTCATTGGATTTGATTGACAGCAGCAGGAGACAATGGCTACGCTGCTATCAATCTAGTCAATCAAGAGCCTGGACCCCGTGGAGAGAGGGACAGTGCATTTCCGCCAAGGAGATGAAGGGGCTCAGGTAAGTAAAATGGGGGGGCTGGTGACTGCCAGGTGTTTTTTCACCTTAATGCATAGTATGCATTAAGGTGAAAAAACATGAGAGTTTACAACCCCTTTAAGCCAGGCATACATGGATTTCAATTTGGCAGGTTCATCAGGGACTGTCCGAATTTTGATCCATGTATGGGCAGCCTGTTGAGTTTTTCCTGAACGATCAGTGCTGCTGGCTATAGCTGGCAATACTGATCATCGTATTCTAAGGACATAGAAAGGCTCTCTGCCTTCAGAATACAAAACCACAGAGAGAGGGATTTTCTTATTCACATTAAATGTGTGGATGGGAGAATTGAGAAATTTCATTTCATTCAACCTGTTATTTGAATGAAAAAATAAAATGCATTCTGTATGCCCTGCCCTAACCCCTTCAGGGTAAAACAAATGTTAATTACTGAACACAATTTTACAACTCTGACATTTGTTAGTAAAACCGTACACATCATCGATTGGGTGAGATCTGATGAAAAAATAACATGCTGTCCGTTTTCATCCAATCTCTCCATAGAAACTAGTGGCGCTCAACAAGCCCCTCCCCGCTCAGTGAGCAGAGAAGGACCTGTCATCCGCTGGCTCAGTGAAGATCAACGAAGAGATCTCCTGCTGAGCTGGGGGACAGAGTCAGACTGCGTGGAAGCGGATCCGCCTCGTGAGAATGAGGCCTAAGGGGCCCGGGGCTCTCGGTAAAACCCCGGTCTCTGTGCTGGGACAGAGATGGAAATATGCACCCACAAAAAAAAAGCCCAGACCAGTGCGGCTGCATATTTGCATATGCTCAGTGCCAAGGGGTTAAGGGCCATACTCACGGGCCAAATATCAGGCAGTATCAGACAATTTAATAGAAACCGGCTGACATTCGGCCCGTACGTACGGCAGCCAGTCCGGCTTCTGTTGAAGGGACATGACCAAAAAAGGCTGTGAGCGCTGACCGGTGTGTTCTAGCAGGGGGATCGTCCCCCTGTCAGAAGACAATAGCTCAGTGGGGAGATTAGTGTACTAACATCGGATTATTAGTACACTGGGTTGAAAGAAACAAAACAGATAGTGTGTTCTAGGCTGCACTTTCAAGCCTAGTGAGTAGCCATCAGGATAAACAGAGAGTGAATCTCCTCAGTGAAGAGATCCACCCGGCCAGGATCGGCTGCTTAATGATGATGTATATAAATCTGTTGTGAATGTGTAAAAAATGTTGATATTGTGATAAAGTGCCAAATAAAAAATAAAAAACAACCAACATAAATTAAACGAATATGTGAGTAAATGAAGTAAAAATGCCTCTAACCTACTGATATGTGTTAAAAGCCAGAGATGTGGTGTCTCCACAATGGTATAGGGTTGCAGAGAGAGCCACCCGGCCAGGATCGCTTGCTTAATACCCAAGATCTAGGGCGGGTGCCCGCCAACATCATGCTGACGCCATAAGGGCAGAGTGGAGGCACGTGTGTGGATGTCATATCCAGAAAAAGCCGGAATCGGCTCCAAGCCTGCCCAACTCACATTGCCAGGAAGGCGTTCTTGTCCATGATATTGGGGATGGAGGATTGTTGCTGTGGCTACGGCAGGTCATTTTACTTTCTTTTTCAAAGATCAGAACTAACTTAAGGTTTTTACTGCTCCATTGACTCCATTAAAGCTCCATTGACTCCATTAAAGAGATTTATCTTTGCTTCCTGTCCTGCTGAAAAATACCTGTAATGATGCCATGAAGGTCCTTGTTCAGCCACTTCTTGTTATAGAGTGACAACTGTCAACTGTGCTCCTGTATGGTCACCCTGACACACAGGCCTTTTGATAAAGACTACTAGTTGCTTTTTCAACACACTTTACACAAGCATGTTGTCATCATCAGGAAACCCATCCTGAGAAGTGCCACACGGCCATCTCTTGAGTGCATGTAGATAAGAAGAGGCCGCCAGAGATCACAGCACCAACGTGCAACGAAGGATGACTAAAGGAAAAGAGTATCTCATTAAAAATGGCAATTATTTATGATGCACAGTTCTTTAGCAAATTAAATGTAATTCTTTTAGGGTTTACATTACTTTAGCGTCACACTTAATATGAACCTACCTGTACACTTTACCTATAAACGAGACCCTAACCCTAAACTGAACCATTACCCATGGCCGGATTAACGTAGGGGCTATTGGAGCTGCAGCTCCATGCCCATGCCATAATATCAGCCCAATTCATTGATTCTAGACACAATGGCCGCCAATCACTACATTGCCCTGCAGATGCCAGACAGCTGAATTATAGGCCCAATATAGTCAGTGAGCTGGTCGGCGGCTGCTACATACATTGCCTTGCAGAACAGCCTCTTGCGGGGTGATACCAGTGCGCTGAGGCTGAGCGCGCTCCTCCCCTTGGAGTCCAGCACACTTCCCTGTTGGGTGGAACTTGATGTCTTGACCGGCGTGACGTCATCCAGAGGCCAACCTGAGAGGCTCAACGGGAAAGGAGTGTGGGGCAGCGGCGCTGCGAGCAAGGAGGTGGAAGCACTATACAACTGCAAGTAAGCTATGCATGGGGCTGGGGAAGTCAGGCAGATGATAAGTTGCTATCCTTTTTTTGTGCAGCTCAGTGTACTGGCTGAAGTGGGTTAACTCTTGGGGAGGGCGGGGGCTATCAATGCCATCTATCAGCGCCCGTTAGTGCAGCTCATCAGTGCCACTTATCAGCACAGCTCATCAGTGCCACCTATCAGTGCAGCTCATCAGTGCCACCCATCAGTACCAGTGTCACCTATCAGTGCAGCTCTCCAGTGCCACCTATCAGTGCAGCTCATTGGTGCTGCCTATCAGTGCCCATTAGTGCAGCTCATCAGTGCCACCTATCAATGCCAGTGCCACCAATGCTGCTTATCAGTGCAGCTCAGTGCCACCTATTGGTGCTCCCATCAGTACTGACTACCAGTGCCGCCAATCAGTGCAGCACATTAGTGCTACTTATAAGTGACCATCAGTGTAGTACATAAGTGACATATATTAGTGCTGCCTCATCAGTGTCCATAAGTGCTGCCTATAAGTGTAGCTCATCAGTGCTGCATACCAGTGCCCATCAGTGCAGCCCATCAGTGCCACATATTAGTGTTCCTCAGTGTCACCTTTTCAGTGCCCATAAGTGCTGCCTATCTGTGCCCATCAGCGCCGCATATCAGTGCAGCCTCATGTGTACCGCCTTATCACTGCCCATAAGTGCTGCCTCATCAGTGCCACCTATCAGTGTAGCATCATCAGTGAAGAAGAAAAATTACTTACGGTATGTGCAAAATGTTATAACAAACTAAGAAACCCCTTTTTTTAAATTAAATGTCAGTCTTTTTTTGAGGTTTAGCAAAAAATAAAAACCCCAGTGGTGTTAAAATACAACCAAAAGAGAGGTATATTTGTATAAAAATTTCATATGGGTACAGTGTTGCATGACCGTGCAGTTGTCATTTAAAGTGCAACAATGCTGAAAATTGGTCTGAGCATTTCCATAAAAAGGCCCACTGAATCCTCAGCACCATGCCCATGATGCTCTTAATCCGGTCCTGCTATTACCAACTATTATGTATTATGCTGACATAAATTATTATTTATAATATCACACCAAAACCCGAGCTGATATCACATTAAAAACTATATGCCAAAGATGCAACATGCCAAAAATCTGCGCCAACATTTTTGCAGTGAAAACAACTAATCCCTAAAATGAAATGACATTGTAGTACAGAAAAGATATACTTAAAGACACTGACACCCAACTGTCCATGTTGACAGAATGAGAGGATGACAAAGACGTCTGTGGGTACTTCACATCTCAACAGACACTTTCAGCCCACAGATTTCCAGGAAAAAATACAGCAGAATAGATTATATTCCAAGTATTGTTCTGTTAAACTAACACTGCCCTGGAATAACTAATGAATAAATGAATAAATAAATGAATAAATAGACATGATGCTCACATTTAAGATGATTACCATATACAGTGGGTATAGAAAAGAATCACCCCCCTTTAAAATAATCACATTTTGTTGCTTTGCAGCCTGATATGAAGACAGACGCAGTTTTTGTTTTATCCAGCTGTATTTACTAGAGCAACTTATAACATCCAAGTGAAAGATATAACACCAACATGTCAGAAAAAAAAATAAAAAATAAAAAACAGAATCATTGAGTTGGAAAAAGGATCATCCCCCTAATATCAGTATTTTGTTGGACCACATTTTCCTTTAAAAGAGAAGTATGGGTATTTTTCTATTTTTTAGATTCATACTTACCTAGGTGGATGCAGCATCGGTCTGATGCTGCATCTGTCCCCCTGCGCCTCTAACACTGAAAACCGAGCGATCGAACACCGACGATCACTCAGTTCTCACAGCTCCATAAGAAGAGAACTGCTATCAGTCACAGCTCTCTGTTCCCTCCTTGCTCACTGGAGCGCTTGGCTGTGGAGGGGGCGGTAGAGGCCATCTTAGGCTCTCATCGGCTCGTTGAGAGGCTGAGCCAGGTGCCGGTCCAGAGATCTGGGCGGAACCCTACTTTATGGTCGTGATGACGACTGAACCTGGACTGGTTCTGTGACGTCCAGAAAGCGGACTTCAGCCCAGTCTCTGTTGAAAATGGGTCGCAGAAGAGCAAACGAACTACAATCCTGTGATACACAGGAGAAGTACAGCTTTAACTTTGGCTGTACTTCTGTAACCGCTTGCCGACCAGCCACCGTCGTAGCTACACGTCGGCGCGATCAGCACGATCCCGCGAGCCGTCGTAGCTATACATCGGCTCCTTCAAGCAGGATGGCAGGTACGCGTGCAAGCCCGCTGCACTGCGGGGTGCCGATGCTCATGGCCGACTGTTGCGATGACCGCCGGCCACGAGCGATTGCGGGCACGAGAGACAGAACAGGGATGCGTGTGTGTGTGTAAATACACAAATCCCTGTTCTGTTCTGCGAGGAGAGACAGATCGTGAGCTCCTAATAGCTAGGAATCACGATCTTTAATTTCCTCTAGGTCAGTTCCCTCCCCCCCAGTTAGAACACACACACAGGGAACACAATTAACCCCTTGATCGTGCCCTGGTGTTAACCCTTTCCTTGCCAGTGACATTTTTACAGTAATCGGTGCATTTTTATAGCACTGATCGCTGTATAAATGCCAATGCTCCCAAAAATGTGTCAAAAGTGTCCGATGTATCCGCCATAATGTCACAGTCCTGATAAAAAAAAAAAACGCAGATCGCCGCCATTACTAGTAAACAAATATTAATAATAATGCCATAAATCTATACCCTATTTTGTAGACACTATACCTTTTGCGCAAACCAATCAATATACACTTATTGCCATTTTTATTACCAAAAATATGTAGAAGAATACATATCGGCCTAAACTGAAAAAAAATTTGCAGTTTAAAAATAAAAAGGGGGATATTTATTACAGCAAAAAGTACACAATATTGTGTTTTTTTCAAAATTGTCGTTCTTTTTTTGTTTATAGCGCAAAAAATAAAAGAGAGATGATCAAATACCACCAAAAGAAAGCTCTTTGTGGGAAAAAAAGGACCTCAGTTTTGTTTGGGTGCAGCGCCGCACGACAATTGTCATTTAAAGCATCGCAGTGCCGAATCGCAAAAAAATGGCCTGGTCATTTAGCAGCCGGGGCTGAAGTGGTTAATTACAGCCATTAGTCTGTTGGGATAGGTCTCTACTAACTTTACACATCTAAACATTTCAATATTTGCCCATTCTTCTTTGCAGAACTGCTCAAGTACAGTTACATTTCATGGAAACATGGTTTACCTTCTAACATGACAAAGATCCAAAGCACACAGCAAAAATTACCACACAGTGGTTGAAGGAGAAAAAGGTGCATGTCCTTGCATGGCCTAGTCAGAGCTCAGAATTAAACCCCATTGAAAATCTGTGGAATGACTTTAAGACTGCAGTCCACAAACAGTCACCAACAAATTTAACTGAACTTGACCAGTTTTGTAAAGAAGAGTGGGCAAATATAGTAGAGAGATATCCCAACAGACTAAAGGCTGTAATTAACCACCTCGTGCCCGCCCTATAGCCGAATGACGGCCGTGGAGCAGGCGCTTTCGTCCAGGAGGCCGTCCCTGGACATCCAGTTGTTTACTTCCGCAATGCGTGCCGCTGCGGGCGCGCATCGGGGAAGTTCTGTGTTTGCCGTGTCCCCCGGAGACAGGCAAACACAGATCGCTGTAAACGGCCAATCGCACCGCCCTTTCTCAGCGCGATCGGCATGTCCAATGTGAGATGATCTCATATGTAAACATATGAGATCATCTCTCAGCGCCGCTCTCCCTCCTCACACAGACAGCGTGTGAGAGGGGAGAGATGAATGGCTGCAGCGGCCGTAAGTGTTAAAAAAAAAAAAAAAAGTTAAAAAAAGTGCCATCCTGCCCCAGTGCCATCCGCCCCAGTGCTACCTGCCCCCAGTGCCACCTGTTAGTGCTATCTGTCCCCAGTGCCACCTGTTAGTGCTATCTGTCCCCAGTGCCACCTGTCCCCAGTGCCATTTGTCCCCAGTGCCATCTGTCATCAGTGCCACGTATAAGTGCCATCTGTCATCAGTACCACATGTCATCAGTGCCACATATGTGCTATTGTAATACTCAGGAGGAGTAGCAGAATTTTTTTGGGGTGTGAAAAATCTTAATTTTGCAAAGAATTGTGGGAAAAAAATGACAACATCAAAAAGCTCACAATGCCTCTTACTAAATACCTTGGAATGTCTACTTTCCAAAAAGGGGTAATTTTTGTACTTTCCTGACTTGTTCGGGTCACAAGAAATGAGATCAGCCACCAGTACATCAGATGTAATCAATTTTGTGCGATTCGCACCACAGCTTGTAGACTCTCTAACTTTCACAAAGACCAAATAATATCCACTAATTTGGGTTATTTTTACCAAAGATATGTAGCAGTATAAATTGTGGCCAAAGTTTATGAAGAAAAATTAATAATTTTCATAATTCTGTTACAGAAACAAAGAAATATGAGTTTTTTTTTTTTAAATCGGTCTTTTTTCATTTATAGCGCAAAAAATAAAAACCCCAGAGGTGATCAAATACCACCAAAAGAAAGCTCTATTTGTGGGAAGAAAAAGGACAAAAAAATTCATTTGGGTACAGTGTTGCATGACTGAGTAATTGTCATTCAAAGTGTGAGAGCACCGAAAGCTGAAAATTGGTCTGGGCAGGAAGGGTGTTTAAGTGCCCAGTAAGCAAGTGGTTAAAGCAAAATGTTGTTCAACAAAATACCGACTCAGTGATTCTGTTTTTGATTTATTTTATTTTTTTCAGACATGTTGGTCTTATATCTTTCACTTGAATGCTATTAAGTTGCACTAGTAAATACAGCTAAATAAAACAAAAACTGTGTGTCTGTCTTCATTTCAGGCTGTAAAGCAACAAAATGTGATTACTTTAAGGGGGGGGGGGGGGGGGGGATTCTTTTCTATACCCACTGTATCTGTTGGCACTATGGGACTTCTAAATGCAAACTCCAGGTCAGCCTATCTGGTGGGGTCGGGGTGTGCAATTATGATATAAACTGGAGACCCTCTTGCATTCCCCTTCATAGGCTTAAACACAAAGGTTTAGCCCGTCAATAGGTGTTCAATTGCCTGCTAGCAAACATATGTGGCTTTACTTACATGTAGGCCTGCATTGTAATTATTCAGACGATTGTTCTATTACACTTGGTATACAATGAGTTGAAATGCAAAGAGTGTATACTTACAATTCTGCTAGATTATTTTGTTCTTCAGACTCTTCAGGAGTCACGGCTATTGTATGTAGAGGCAGCAGGTCTTCAAGGCAAAACTGCTTTCCCTTTACATAATGTCAGGAGAGGCAGCAACGTCCTTTCATTCTGATTTTTAATGGAACAAAATCTACTTAACCACTTGCTTACTGGGCACTTAAACACCTTCCTGCCCAGACCAATTTTCAGCTTTCGGTGCTCTCACACTTTGAATGACAATTACTCAGTCATGCAACACTGTACCCAAATGAATTTTTTGTCCTTTTTTTCCCACAAATAGAGCTTTCTTTTGGTGGTATTTTATCACCTCTGGGGTTTTTATTTTTTGCGCTATAAATGAAAAAAGACTGAAAATTTGGAAAAAAAACGCATATTTCTTTGTTTCTGTGACAGAATTATGCAAATTATTAATTTTTCTTCATAAATTTTGGCCACAATTTATACTGCTACATATCTTTGGTAAAAATAACCCAAATTAGTGGATATTATTTGGTCTTTGTGAAAGTTAGAGAGTCTACAAGCTGTGGTGCGAATCGCACAAAATTATCACATCTGATGTGCTGGTGGCCGATCTCGCTTCTTGTGACCCGAACAAGTCAGGAAAGTACAAATACCCCCCAAATGACCCCTTTTTGGAAAGTAGACATTCCAAGGTATTTAGTAAGAGGTATAGTGAGCTTTTTGATGTTGTCATTTTTTTCCCACAATTCTTTGCAAAATTAAGATTTTTCTTTTTTTTTTTTTTTCTCCACAAAATTGTCATTGTAATAGGTTATTTCTCTCACGTGGCATGTGTATACCACAAATGACACCCCCCAAAAAATTCTGCTACTCCTCCTGAGTATTACAATACCACATGTGTGGGACTTTTTCACAGCCTGGCCACATAGAGAGGCCCAACATGCAGGTAGCGCCATCATGTGTTCTAGGAACATAAATTACACATCTAACTTGTTGACTATTTATTACACTTTTGAAGCACCAGGACAATGACACGTGACACTGATGACAGATGGCACTGATACGTGGCAATGATGGCACTTATACGTGGCACTGATGACAGGTGGCACTGACAGATGGCACTAATATGTGGCACTGATGACAGATGGCACTAATATGTGGCACTGATGACGGGTGGCACTTATACGTGGCACTGATGACACGTGGCACTAATACGTGGCACTGAAACGTGGCACTGATGACAGATGGCACTAATACGTGGCACCGATGACAGATGGCACTAATACATGGCACCGATGACGCGTGACACTGATGACAGATGGCACTGATAAGTGGCATTGATGACACGTGACACTGACAACAGATGGCACGTGACACTGACAGGTGGCACTGATGACAAATGGCACTGATACGTGGCACTGATGACAAATGGCACTGATACGTGGCACTGATGACGGATGGCACTATGTGGCACTGACGACACGTGGCACTGACGACACGTGGCACTGGGGGCAGGTGGCACTGGGGGCATGTGGCACTGGGGGCAGGGGGCACTGGGGGCAGGTAGCACTGGGGGCAGGTAGCACTGGGGTGGATGGCACTGGGGGCAGGTAGCACTGGGGTGGATGGCACTGGGGGCAGGTAGCACTGGGGTGGATGGCACTGGGGGCAGGTAGCACTGGGGTGGATGGCACTGGGGCGGATGGCACTGGGGCGGATGGCACTGGGGCAGATGGCACTGGGGCAGATGGCATTGGGGCAGATGGCACTGGGGCAGATGGCATTGGGGCAGATGGCATTGGGGCAGATGGCATTGGGGCGGATGGCACTGCTGGGGGCGGATGGCACTTTATTTTATTTTTTTTACTTTTTTTTTTTCCCCCCACAGGCAGAACGGCTGCCGCTGCAGCCGTTCATCTCTCCCCTCTCCCCTCCTCGCACAGACAGTGCGAGGAAGGAGAGCGGCGCCGAGAGATGATCTCATATGTTTACATATGAGATCATCTCCCATTGGACACGCCGATCACGCTGTAAACGGCCGCTGTGATTGGCCGTTTACAGCGATCTGTGTTTGCCTGTCCCCGGGGGACACGGCGAACACAGAGCTTCCGCGATGCGCGCCCGCGGGGGCGCGCATTGCGGAAGTAAACATCGGGCCGTCCAGGGACGACCGCCCGGACGAATGCGCCTGCTCTACGGCCGTCATTCGGCCATAGGGCGGGCGTGAGGAGGTTAAGATGGCATACTGAACGACAAATTACCGAAAAATGAGGGTGCAAAGCCCTAGTGCATTACTTTAAAAAAGAGTTTAGCAAAACAAAAAAGCCAAAAACATACTCACAAAAGGCCATATGGCTGCAAGTATTGAACATAGTAGATAGTTGTACTCTCAATGATGTTGAGATGTAGCGGTACTAGACCTAGGCATCACCAAAGTTCAGACACTACATGCTGTCACGTTTCAAGGGTGAACACTTGTAGCCATATGGCCTTTTGGGAGTATGTTTTTGGCTTTTTCTGTTTTGATAAAATCTTTTTTAAAGTAATGCACTAGGCCTTTGTGCTCTTTTTGGGAATTTGTCATTTAGCAGGAAGATTTCCCCAGTTGGAAAGGGGAAGCATTTGCGAGGCATCACTTACCATTAAAGAGAATGGCTTTGAAGACTTATGCCCTGTACACACAGTCGGACTTTCCAACGAAAAATGTGTGATCGGATCTTGTTGTCGGATAATCCGATCGTGTGTGGGCTCCATCTTTCCAACACACAAAGTTTGAGAGCAGGATCTAAAATTTTCCGGTCCGATCGTTTAAATTCTGATCGTGTGTAGACAATTCAGACGGACAAAGTGCCACGCATGCTCAGAATAAATTACCAGACGAAAGCTATTGGCTCATGGCAGTTTATAGTCCCGTCGTACGCGTTCTACGCCACCACGTTCAAAACTATCGGATTTTCCGACAACTTTGTCCAGCCGTGTGTATGCAAGACAATTTGCCACAAAATCCATCAGAAAAAATCCAAAGGATTTTGTTGTCGGAATGTCTGACCATGTGTACAGGGCATTAGGGTTGTGCCCTCATAATGAGGGGGTCTCTGTTCTCTGCTACCCCTTAGTGCTGTTGTGTCAACATTTTTAATCAATTTGTCTTTCCTAATGGCCTGCCCGAAAACTATTACGCCCTTGTAAGATATATATCCTTCTGTGAAATGTCGTGAGTCTCTAGCATCCCTTCCTCACACTCAGAAGTCATTAAACACCTGAAGTGACACATTCCCCCAAGGTACATTCTGTAGGTAATGGGCACATACCATACTCCAGAGAACATGAGTGCCTGCATGTTTTCCACATTTATCTCACATTTGCAGAAAGTAAAGGTTAGGGGTCTCAATCTACAGTATGGACAGTGATGTGATCAGTTAGATCTGGTTAGGTCTGGTCTAACCACAAATGTGCACAACTCCAAAACATTTGCCCATTTAAAAAAATGACAAGCTTGAAGCTGCTGTGACTTTTGTTCTATCTAAAGAAAAATTAAAACAACCAAGTGACGAATGCAAATTTGAAGAACGCCAACTCACCATATAAGGTGCAATAAGTAGACATAGAAAGGAATTTTTTTGCTGCAGCATAACCACTGTAGCAAATTAGAAGGATACCTTACAAAAAAGTATAAATTTGTTCATTTATAATTAAAAAAGCAATACAGTTATCTACAGTGGAAATAAAAATGAATCACACACAGTTTTTGTGAGCATCCCTTGTAAACAAACCAGCGTCATGTCATGATGCCAGTTCCTCCCCTCTCCGTACCGATTGGTACAGTGAGAGAGGGCAAGATCGTTTGCAGCGCTATGGGCAATACAGATCCAGCCCACAGTGCTGCTCAGTGGCCATATTCTGCCACTGCCAGTACTGCCATACTCTGCAGTACTCTGCAATACTCTGCAGCAATACTATGCAATACTCCGCCAACACTATGCAATATTCTGCCAATACTCTGTCAATACTCGCCAATACTCTGCCAATACTCTGCAATAAATTTTAACAGAAACAAATAATTTTATAATTTTTTTTACTGAATTTCCAGTCTTTTATGATTTATAGCGCTAAAAATAAAAAACCCAGCAGTGATTAAATACCACCAAAAGAAAGCTCTATTTGTGTGAAAAAAAGGACAAACATTTCATATGGGTACAGTGTTGCATGACTGAGTAACTGTCATTCAAAGTGTGAGAGCCCCGAAAGCTGAAAATTGGTCTGGTTAGGAAGGGGGTTTAAGTGACTGTGGACTGCAGTCTTCAAGTCATTCCAAAGATTTTTAATGGGGTTTTAGTCTGGGCTCTGACTAGGCCATGCAAGGACTTCACCTTTTTCTCCTTAAACTACTGTGTGGTCATTTTTGTTATGTGCTTTGGGTAATTGTTATGTTGGAAGGTAAACCTTTTTCCCATTGACATTCTGGCAGAAGGCAGCAGATTTTCCTCAAGAATTTCATGGAATTTTGCCCCATCCATTTTCTTTCTATCCCGACAAGTGCTCCAGACCCTGCTGCAGAGAAACACCCCCATAACAGAGTATTACCACCTCCATGCTTTATGTAGGAATGGTGTTATTTGGATGATGAGCTGTATTGGATTTCCACCAGACATATTGTTAATGCCCAGTCCCGCTGATGGACTCCGGAATATAGGTACCAGGACCACTCCTCCCCCTGCGCAATTTCCAGCGGAAATTACACTGTGCCTGTTCCCAGGTGCCGCCCCTTGCTGAATACCTAATTTTTGGCCGGCCGAGTCTCTATACCAAAAAGATGGCGGTGGCCAGTAACGCTGACATGCTGGGCAACCTCGCAAACTGCTGCTGGCGCCTAGGAGCGGCCCCAGAAACAGTCAAGCACTCTCTGAGCTGAAGAGGAAGAAGGAGTCCACTTACCAGCGGACTCTCTGGAGGCAAAAAGGTGTGGTGGGGTAGGCAGCCTGGCCTCTCAGGACAGCACCTAGGAGACCCGGACTTCCTCTAGGTGTTCCCTAGCCGGAGGAAACACACAAACAGATGAGCTGTGGGGAGAAGCCTCCTTTTAAAATTTAGTGGAGTTGGTATTTCCTGATTCCTAGTGGGTGGAGCCACTCTCTCAGGTGCTCTCTACCCGAAAGACGTTTAGGGAAATATGGAGGGAAGAAGAGAAAAGGAAGGAAAGAAAGAGGGATGGAGGGACAGCAGGCCCAATTCCTACACCACAATAGAAATATGTGTATTCAATAAAGTTTAACAATCAGCAGATAAAAATACTCCAAACGCCTGGTGTTAGAGCTTCAATCATCCCGGCACCATGCTTGTTATGGTAGTAGGATTATTGAAGTGCATTATTTCTATTATTACATTGTAATTGTATAAAATGAAATAGTTCAACTCATCATAATGCAGAATTAGTGGGAGCCCTGAGCGTGTCACTTGCCACCAGATGCCATCAGGTGTCCCCAGCAGAGTCCCTCCTTACATCAGGCATCCCCAGCAGAGTCCCTCTTTACATCAGGTGTCCCCAGCGGAGTCTCTCCTTACATCAGACATCCCCAGTGGAGTCCCTCCTTACATCAGGCGTCCCCAGTGGAGTCCCTCTTACACCAGTGTCCCCAGTGGAGTGCCTCTTACATCAGGTGTCCCCAGTGCAGTGCCTCTTACATCAGTACCTACTAAGCAGAGTAGAACTGCTCTCAGGTAATAAAGGTAAACAAATATATCTATATAAGCAGCTGTGTATCAATAGCAGAAAAATCAATACGAGAATAGGTAAATCAATATTTAGCAACATAACTGTACTGTAAACGTGTCTAAAGGATTAGCAGTTTCCTAGTGTTTTTTTTAGTGCACTCAAAAAATGAGAGAAGGTGGGGTACTCCTTTAAATGGCAACAACAAACTGGTCTCTGCAAGGATTTTTGTCTACTTAGGAGAAGGTGCATTTTTGCCCCCCGCCCCCCCCAATGTCAGGGCCGTCTTTAATATTAAATTGGAACCTGGGCAAACAGAGATTATAGCAGATCACTATTGTTTACTGATTGGTTGCTACAGGTTACTGCTCATCATTACCACTTACTTAGCAGTGGAGCAATCCCAAATAATTGAGCAAGTAAAGTGGCACATTAATACACATACTAAAGGAGAGGGTCAGAGACTGCACACATGATACAGGAGAGGGTAAGAAACTGCAGACTTACTACAGGAGAGGGTCAGAGACTGCAGACATACTACAGGAGAGGATCAGAGACTACGGACATACTACAGGAGAGGGTCAGAGACTGCGGGTATACTACAGGAGACAGTCAGAGACTGCGGGCATACTACAGGAGACGGTCAGAGACTGCAAGCATATCACAGGAGATGGTCAGAGACTGCAGGCATACTACAGGAGACAGTCAGAGACTTCGGGCATACTACGGGAGATGGTCAGAGACTGCAGACATACTACAGGAGATGGTCAGAGACTGCGGGCGTACTACAGGAGATCGTCAGAGACTGCAAGCATACTACAGGAGCTGGTCAGAGACTGCAGGCATACTACAGGAGATGTTCAGAAACTGTGGGCATAATACAGGAGATGATCAGAGACTATGGGCATACTTCAGGAGACAGTCAGAGACTGCGGGCATACTACAGGAGACGGTCAGAGACTGCGGGCATACTACGGGAGATGGTCAGAGACTGCAGACATACTACAGGAGATGGTCAGAGACTGCGGGCGTACTACAGGAGACAGTCAGAGACTGTGGGCATACTACAGGAGATCGTCAGAGACTGCGAGCATACTACAGGAGCTGGTCAGAGACTGCGGGCATACTACAGGAGATGTTCAGAAACTGTGGGCATAATACAGGAGATGGTCAGAGACTATGGGCATACTTCAGGAGACAGTCAGAGACTGCGGGCATACTACAGGAGACAGTCAGAGACTGCGGGCATACTACAGGAGACGGTCAGAGACTGCGGGCATACTACAGGAGATGGTAAGAGACTGCAGATATACTACAGGAGATGGTCAGAGACTGCAGGCATAGTACAGGAGACAGACAGAAACTGCGGGCATACTACAGGAGATGGTCAGAAACTGTGGGCATAATACAGGAGATGGTCAGAAACTATAGGCATACTACAGGAGATGGTCAGAGACGGCAGACATAATACAGGAGATGGTCAGAGACTGCGGGCATACTACAGGAGATGGTCAGAGACTGCAGGCATAGTACAGGAGATGGACAGAGACTGCGGCATACTACAGGAGATGGTCAGAAACTGCGAGCATACTACAGGAGACGGTCAGAGACTCCGAGCATACTACAGGAGCTGGTCAGAGAATGCGGGCAAACCACAGGAGACTGTCAGAGACTGCGGGCATACCACAGGAGACGGTCAGAGACTGCGGACATACTACAATAGAGAGTCAGAGACTGCGGGCATACTATAGGAGACGGTTGGAGACTGCAGTTCCTATGGATGTTCCTATGGATGGCAGTAGATAATGGCCGACTAGCCCTCTCACCTGACCCAGCGATACAGCAACAACGGTTCCTCTGATCGGGAGTCAGCTCACTCTGGTTTGCCTGTGGTAACTCTGCTGGGAGGGCGCCCAGATCTGTATTCTGGCAATGACTCCATTCCTTTCTTCACCGGGGATGGCGCCAGACTGGGTGGCTTTCTCTCTGGTGCAGTGCAGTGGGGTTCTCCCTCTCTGATGGTGTTCCCTCAGCACAATTCTCTCCCTCTGGGTGCACTTCCCTGAATGCTTTCCCGGGCTCCTGGCTCTCTCTCTCTCTCCCTCCTATTCAGCTGGGCATGCTGGAGACTTCAGTTTCCGGGTTACATTGGGGCTGCCAGTCCATGAGGGAGCTGCTCCCCCCTGCCCAGGCGCTCTGATCTCCTGCTGTTCCGCTCTTCTCCTCTGACAGGTGGAAGGAGGGGGGATGGGCAGGAAACACAGGCAGGCCTCTTCCCGTTGCTAACAGCAGCGGCGTCTCTCCTCCTCTGATCTGCTCCTGTCAGTTGCCGGCAGAGAGAGCAAGCGGGATGGGGATCCGCAGCACCCGCTACATGCGCTAGGCAAATTAGGCGACCACGAGGTCCCTGTGAGTGCGAGGTCTAAGGCAACCGCCTAATTTTCCTAATTAGAGAGCCGCCTATGTTTTCCCATATACCGCATGTGATCCTGAAAATGTCAATTCACTACTACTTTATGTAAGTCAATGCCTACAAAAATAATAATACTAAGGAAATATGTTACAATTTTGATCTTCCTGTACAGTAAAATCACAGATGGGGAAACGCAGTTCAACATGCAGTAATTGTAGGTCAAAGCACGTTTATGCTCATTAATTCTTGTGAAGGGAACAAGCCCATGTTACAATACTGATTTTGCAATTATTGTAATGCTTTACCCTACTACGCAGTTGTACTTACAACAGACTTCTACAGTATTTTACTTCTAGAGCAGAGCAGAGCAGAGCAGAGCAGAGACCTTAGTATTTTCTTATGGGTCCAGCGAGAAGCAATGAGATAGAGCTATACAGTGCATCCGGAAAGTATTTACAATGCTTCGCTTTTTCCACATTTTGTTATATTATTCAAAAATTGATTCAATTAATTATTTTTCTTAAACTTCTACAAACAATACCCCATAATGACCACATGAAAGAAGTTTGTTTGATACCTTTTAAATTTCTTAAAAATTCTGCTCGGTCCTGCAAGCCTTTCAAAAAAAGATTCTTCAGTTCATATGGGGAGACAAGAGGCCTAGGGTGAACAAAGGTACAATGTACACTCCAAAACAGAAAGGGGGACTGGGCCTACCTGACCTACAGAAATATTTTAATGCAGCTCAGCTGGCCCAACTTACGAAGTTTCACTCCCAACAATCCCAAGCGATATGGATGACCATGGAATCATATTCCTGCCACCCTAACCCAATATCACATATAATGTGGTTACCAATGAAGGAAAGACCAACTATACTATGCCATACTCTCTCCTTTTAGTTGGAAATATGGGATAGACTCTCACGAACCCAAAAATGTAACTCTCCCCGTAATCCGCTAGCACCTCTACTGAAAAATAGAGATTTCACCCTGGGCCTCTCGCCCCCCACATTTGAATGATGGACCAATAAAGGTCTGATAAGGATAGCAGGTATGCTAACTGAAAGGTCTCTGATAGATAAATATCAAATGCCAACATTATAGACTAACCCAAATACACCATTGTATGCAAACCTTAGCACGTAAGGGGAATTTAGTGACAATGACCCCCATGGAAAATATGTGTAGACAGTATGACAAGCTTAGAGGCCATACATCTGCTATATATATGATATTAACATGTATTACGGTAAAATTTAGTTATATTACTTTATGAGAACAAGATCGCAGCATCTTGTTCGCTCACCAATACCTCTATTATTGAGGCCAATTACAAGGTTTTGTTAAGATGGTACATGGTACAAGCCAGACTGGCCACATTTGTGCCCGGAGCCACCCCGGTTTGCTTCAGAGGATGTGGACAGATGGGGACAGCATACCATATATGGTGGACATGCCCCAAGGTCAGGAGATTTTGGATCAGCGTCTACAAAATCCGCTAAACACGCACTCCTGGGAGGCAAGGTAGCTGAAGCCCCCAAACACAGAGGAAGGCTTATCACTTTCATACTTATATCAGCTAAAATCACAATAGCAAGAAATTGGAGGTCTGCAGCCCTACCATTTGACCAACTTAAGCATAAAGTCTCATGGCTTATGCTAAATGAAAGACTAACAGCAATGGTACAGGATAAAATGAAAGTGTTCAATAAAGTATGGGACCCATGGATCAGGTATTTGACAAATGTCCCTCAGACTATATCAACCTGGGACCTTTCTTAAACTAACTATATAATGTGGAGCCCCCCCCTTCTCTTCCCCCCTTTTCTTTTTCCAACTCTACTTCCACTAAACCTTACTCTCTCCCTCCCTCTTTACTCAGTTAATGACCAATAGCCTCCCTTTTCTCGACAAGATAAAGTTTAAGGGCGACCTGGGGGGTCCCTGCCCATGGCCTGTCTCCCCAATGTTAGGGGATACCCCTGGGTATCATAGGATGGAGTCTGTCTCTGGCCATAGGCCAGGAAAGGATGGGTATGGCGGCAAATGTCACAGTAAGTTAGATACATCTTCCTCAAATGTAGGGGGAAAAACTGCTGTTGTAAACTATTTTACAGTGGATATTAAAAACAAGAACTGTGATTGTAAACACTCAAGACGGATTTCATACGCAATTTGTATGTATGAAATGTAATGACTACTGTGCAATACCCAAAAATTTTTTGAGAACTGTGTTATTTGTTCTATGAAAACTTTAATAAAAATCATTGAAACATACATTTATTAAAAATAAAAAATGAAAAAAAATCACATGTACATAAGTATTCCCAGCCTTTGACGTGACACTTGAAATTGAGCTCAGGTGCATCCTGTTTCCACTAATCACCCTTGAGATGTTTCTACAACTTGATTGGAGTCCACCTGTGGTAAATTCAGTTGATTGGACATGATTTGGGAAAGGCGCACATCTGTCTATATAAGGTCCCACCGTTAACAGTGCATGTCAGAGCACAAACCAAGCCATGAAGTCCAAGGAATTGTCTGTAGACCTCCGAGACAGTATTGTATCGAAGCACAGATCTGTGGATGGGTACAGAAAAATGTCTGCAGCATTGAAGTTCCCAATCAACACAGTGGCCTCCATCATCCATGAATTAAAGAAGTTTGGAACCACCAGGACTCTCCCTGGAGCCAAATTGAGCGATCGGGGAGAAGGGCCTTAGGGAGGTGCCCAAGAACCAAATGGTCCCTCTGACAGAGCTCCAGGGTTTCTCTGTGGAGAGAGGAGAAACTTCCAGAAGAACAACCATCTCTGCAGCAATCAGGCCTCCAATCAGGCCTGTATGGTAGAGTGGCCAGGTGGAAGCCACTCCTCAGTAAAAGGCACATGACAGCCTGTCTGGAGTTTGCCAAAAGGCACCTGTTGGAAGGCAAGATGGTTTAATATCATATTTCTGGAGTTTTACTGGTGGCCTAAGTTGGAAGTTGCAAGTCGACCCAGCAGGGTGTTGATTCATGATCCCTGGCAGGGGAGTAGAGCTTGACTCCAGACCACCTGGTGTAATAAAGATGGAAGTGCTTGATTAACACGTCTGTGAACAAAGCTTCAAAGAAAGCCACTGCTGCCAGGAAGACTGATGGGTTGAGCTACAGAAGATCAAAAAACAGCTGTCATTTAGGATTTGACCAGGGTCTGATGGGAGTGATTCATGGACAAACGCTGCCCCTAGTGGACACTACAGCAGGTTTCCTGAAGGATGGACAGAGAAGGACTGCCTCTTATTGATTTTGATTTATCAGAATTCTTAGCCCTTGTACACACGGTCGGAGATTCCATCGGAATGTGTCCGATCGGAGCGTTTTGTCGGATATTCTGACTGTGTGTGGTATGCATCGGACTGTTTCTGTCGGAATATCCGTCGGACCAAATTTTCCAACTTGCCGGAAATATTTTTGGACAAACTGCTCCGATCGGACATACTCCAATCATGTGTAGCCTACTACGACGGACAAGGTGCCATGCATGCTCACATTCAAATTCCGACACGGAAGCAATCGTTCAGGTAAAACTACTGCTCGTAATCGATATAGCACATTCGTCACGCTGCAATGTTAAAAATTCTTTCATGAAGCGCATTCTCTTGTTCTTTACAATGCTGCAAGAAGGAACTTCTTTTGATGCTCATAGTCACACACACTTCTCCCGAACGTATTTCATGACTCTTTTTTAACCATTTCGGCAATACAATTTTTTTTTTCGTCACATCTACACAATTTTAGATTTTGTTTATTCTTTTTTGGATGCATTTTTTTTTGTTTTTCCCTAAAAATCTCCTTTAAAGACAGTTTGCTCATTTCTCCTTTTTTTGGGGTGTTTTTTGTGTGTAAACTTACCACAACAACATTATTGTATTTTTTATCTTTGTTTTTTTGTTTTAAATCTACAGGAGGTTGTTTAGTGTTGGTAACCCTTGTTATTCATTTCACTTTGTATTTTTGAAATGTACCTGCCTGCTCACAAATAAACTGGCCTTTTGGAAGGAAAACACATACGCAAGCATTTCATCAATCCAAAAAAACCTTTATTTTGGTCGCAATAAAATAAAAAGAGGAACGCAGCGCTGGAGAAACTTGTTACTTTGGTGCAGCCTTTGGCCCCCAGGGCAGACATGAACAAATTAGAATAAAAAAATTGGTGGCCTGAGGAGTAGATATCTCAGGGAGAGAAGTCTGGTCCCGAAGTCCTAGAGAACAGGAAATTCAGATGCCATTTATGTCCCCAGGATGTGGTTCTTCAAGAGGCTGCATCTTCTGGCAGACCAGACTGAACCCAGGCCATCACTCTCTCGTCTTCCTTTGGCACTTTCCACCAGGCATCCTTAGAGGTTGTGGCTGGGCTCCTGTAGTTGGGGCAGGAGGAGGAGAAGGAGGGCGTTGGTCGACCTCCTGGCTGCCACTTGCCTCAGCCTCCCCCCGGCTGAGGTCTTCCTGTGTATGAAAAGGGGACATAGTTTTATTTTTTTGCTCATCAATCACGCCATTTTGTGCTCCTGGCTTTTGCTAATTGAATGTTACCAAATAGAACAGACTATCATTCTGAGCCCAGCATTTTTCTTTCCCGGCCCAATCATTTTTGGTCACTACTGTCTCTTGATATGTAAACCACTTTGTTAAATCACAACTTACTGATCAATAAGAACATCTAGTTAACATCATTAAATGTAACACAAGAAATATGTTCAACAATGCAATACCTGTCTCAAGCTGGGCCCCACCACATGTTGCTGCCTGGAAGGCCCAGGTTGGACGTTGGAAGCCTCAGCTGGGGGTGAAGGAAGCCTTGAAGGAAGACGGTCGAGTGGTGGCCTGGGTACCCCCTGGTCTACCAGAAAATGCAGCCTGTGGAAGTAAACCATCCTGGGGTAATAAACGGCTTCTGGATCTCCTGCTCTCAAGGACTCCAGGTGCTTCTTTCTCTCCCTGAGATATGTAATCTTCATGGCCCCAATTTTCCTAGTCACATAGGCCATGTCTGCCGTGGGGACCCTGATCCGCACCAAAGAAAGAAGTTTCTCCAGCGCTGCCTTCCTCTTTCTTCTGTCGTAATAAAACTCGTTGTTGATCTGCCACAGGCAGGGCATCTCCCTGTACATTTGGAGGAATAGCCCCATAAAATTGGGGTTTTGGAATGGATCCATCTTGTCTGCAAGACACAACACAAGACAAACCCTCAAATACTAATAATGCCATTAAAAACCCTCATAATCTTGTCCCAACATCGGCCTAGATAGAAGCAGTCTAGTCTAGTGATGCACCAAGTTAAAAATGTTACCTTTGTTTGCACGATGGTGGCGTCCGTGCCTCACTCTCTTCCCAGATCGTACGAACGACACACGCGTGTTGCATTTTATATACAGTGCGCATGCGTGAAACTCCGCCCGCCCCTGATGTTCTTTCTAGACTATTCCCTGCCCCTTTGCTTTCGGTGCAGTAGGGAGAGCACATGGCGGAGAGAACGCAGGTGCGCAATCACAGTTCCACTAACGAGGAGGAGGGTGAGGAAAGCCCGGAGCCTGAAACGTCCCGATTCAGGAAGAGAAGATTTAAAGCCTCAAATATGTCTTTTGGAGAGATGTTGGAGATGGTGGACATATTGAACAGGACCGACTATGATGGGAAGTATGGACCTTACCCAAACCCAAATATCAGAAAGGCCAAGATCATGACTAAAGTTGTGAAGAGTCTTCAGAAGAATTTTGGGGTACGACGATCCAAGGATCAACTGAGAAAACGCTGGTCAGACCTGAAACTGAGGGAGCACGAGCAGTACATAAGAATCAAGCGTGTTCTTAAAAAAAGTAAGTAGTTGTCATGTGTTCATATGATTATTCTTGCTTGCATACTGCTCCATTTGCTTTGATTTCATGTTGTGCATTTTAAAATGGCCACTTTCAAGTTCATGGTTTCATTCGTTCGTAAGAAACATCGTTCTGCAGGGAAGTATTCCAGCTTAACAAAGTGTCCACAATAATGTTCTCACCTTGAAACTCGGCCAAAAAAACACAATTGTACAACACTTCTCAGCAATGTTTCATATTCCTATTTCTGCCCTCTGTGTGCTAATAATTTTTTTTTTACATTCTCATAGGGGAGAGAAGACTCGGCAAGTATGAGAACACCAGGGACCACACCCCTCCCAAAGAAGGGCAACTTTGAAAACCAGAAACAGAGGAGTAGGAGGAGGAGGAGGAGGAAGGAGGGATCGTTGAGGTTGGGCAAATTGTCACCACAACAGGTGAGTTTCGGAGAACACAGCTTCCGGTAAGCTCATCAATGTATGTCACCATGTTTTTATTACATGGTGTGTTTTTTTGCTTTGTTTTGTAGGTGATGTGGAAGAAGATTCCCGTTTTACCAGTGAAAGTGCCCAGATCCTGATTGGGGAGATAATGGGGTGCAATCGGGATTCGGAAAATATACAGCAAAACATCAATGATGTTAAAAATAAAATGAAGAACATCATTGATGTTTTGGGGTGAGTGTGAAACAGAAAAAACTAGATAGGGTTTTAGTTTTGCTATTTTAAAACACAACTTTTGTATTTTTAGAAATGACAAATTTGGAAGATGCACAGAGTGGGTAAACATGCGCTATCTCCCATCATGGGGGATCAATGTACGCGTTTTGTGTAAAGTGGCTGAGATAAAGGGGTTGCAGCCCCAAAACATGTACATTGATCCCCCATGATGGGAGATAGCACATGTTGACACACTGTGTGCATCTTCCAAATTTGGATTTTCCAGGGGTGACACCCCATGTGATGAAGGCAATATCAGCCCAGTTTGTACATACTCATGTCTGATATTGTCTTCACTTTTCAAAGCTGAACTTTGTAATTTCCTGTGTTCTGTATTTTACGCTTTGATACATGCCTGTTTACACCAAAACACCAAGTAAACAAAATTTTGCAGAAACTCTGTTTTTGATACACACAATTTCTTGGTTTGTTGTAAAAACCTTTTCTAAAACGCACATGTGAATGTGCTTGGATTAAAAAGTTAAATTATCAACAATGTGTGGCTTCCTTTTTCATTGCGCCAAAAATGTATTTGGAGTAAAATTTTAGTTTGTGCTGAGAAGGAGTGTGATTTACTAAAGGAAACTCCACTTTGCACTCCAAGTGTAGTTTCATGTGTACTTTTGCAGTGCACTTGTAGTGCATAGTGGATGTGCCTTTAGTAAAAAAACACCCACAGTGAGGTGTAAATTTGGACAATCATGCTATTTTCCTGCCATGGTGCTGAAAATGAGCACGATTTTGGTCAGTAATGCACTACATACATTAGTTACCAAAAAAAAGGTGTGTGTGTAGCAGACCCACAACATAATAAGATTATCTGAAGAAGAGACTGTCCCCTCATCTCGCTCTGAACTTGGGTTTGCACTGTTGTTGAAAAAGGCACAACTTGAAAAAACCTAAATATACCTAGGAGACACCTAAAACCAAGCAAAGCAGTAAATGAAGGAGTTTCAAAGAAAAATGTAATGTGAAAATGCCTCTCAGACATTGTCTGGCATATCAATGGCCCCCCTACCCACAAAGTAGTCCATGTATTGGGTTCTAACCTCATGGGAGCTTTGGGGGGGGCAAGTCAGGATGAGCAGGTTCAAGGCCCGTGAGGTTATCATCATTTTCCAGCAAGTCTGCTTCTTGTTGGCCAACTGAGACCGCATAGTTCGCAGAAACTTTTTTAAGAAAATTGTGTAGAACACAGCACGCCAGCGCTATATGATTGAGTTTGTATTCCGCCATGTGGATAGGCATAAGAAAAAGGCGGACCCGGCTGGCCAGTATACCAAAAGTGTTCTCTACCACTCTTTGGGCTCTGGACAGGCAGAAATTAAAAATCCTCTGGTCTGGGGTGAGGGTCCTCATCGGGAAAGGCTGCATCAGATGGTTCGCCAGGGCAAACGCCTCATCTGCAACGAAGACGAACGGGAGTCCTTCCTGATTCTCCTCTGGGGGTGGCAAGCCCAGACTGCCACTCTGGAGACGCCAGTAGAACTCCGTCCGTGCGAACACTCCACCATCCGACATCCGTCCATTTTGCCCCACGTCCACATACAAAAAGTCATATGTCACAGACACCACCGCCAACATCACGATACTATGAAACCCCTTATAATTATTATAGTACGACCCCGAGTTGGGTGGTGGGATGATGCGGACGTGCTTCCCATCTATTGCTCCTCCACAGTTGGGAAAGTCCCAACGACTGGCAAAGTGGGAGGCCACAGTCTGCCATTCCTGTGGTGTTGAAGGACACTGTGGAGTGAAACAAGACCCAAAATTAGTAATTTGACAAATCAACATTGCAAGCAGATTAGACAACAACATTTTTGGCCTAAATTAGTCAAACATTTTGGGAACTGAGTAGTAAAAAGCCTAAAGTCTAAGGTCCCCTTATGAGAGTCATCACCCCCCCATCACCCCCCACATCACATTTGTAGACATTATACAGGGTGTTTAGGGGAAAACAATACTATGGAGCTGACAAAAGACATTGGTAAGTGACTAGACTATAGTTTTATGGGCCAAGAAGAGCATGGTGGGGAAGTTAGTGAGGCAAACATGCCTGAGGACAAAGGGGCAGAGTATATGAATTAGAGCATATTGCAATGATGGTAATTAGGGAAGGAGGAAAGAAATGCAAGACATTAGCAATCATGAAATACATAGAATGTGATGTTAAATGATAAAACTTACCTTCATATAGTCCTTCTGCAGGACCTGAATGATGGCAGAACAGGTCTCTGGAATAATGATCCCCAGAGCCTGGGGGGAGATGCCTGTAGAGAACTTGAGGTCCTGAAGGCTTCTCCCTGTCGCCAAGTAGCGCAACGTGGCGATGAGCCTCTGCTCCGGAGTGATGGCTTGCCGCATGCAGGTATCCTGCCTGCTGATATAAGGGGTCAGCAAAGCCAGCAGACGGTGAAAAATGGGGTCCGTCATCCGGAGATAATTCCTGAAATCATCAAGATTATTCTCCCGGATCTCAAAGGAAAAAAAAGGCATGTGCGAGAACTGGTCAAGCTGGCGCAACCAATTCTTGGTCCACAACCGCCTCCCCTCCCTGTTCATGGACCGGGCTTGTGTCAAAGTAAGAACCCCAACACGAAGCCCCTGCACAGCACAAGCTCTACGACGAGTACGTAGACGAAACATGGTTTCAAAACGGTCGGCTCGTCAGAACGGACAACAGAAAGCACCGATAAACAGCAAAGCCTGAAAGAACGACCTGAATAGCAGAAGCAAGCAGACAATAAGAAATGCCTTTCAAAGCGTACTATACCAAGATATAGTCCACAATGAGAAACAAATACTTACTGACTGCACGCACTGATTATCAGATACGCACACACAAGCACAAACCGAAGAGCAGTAGCGATCTGAATCACTATGTCAGGAAACGTTCCCTCCGCTGGTAATATCAATCATTTGGCATGCAGTACTGCGATCCACCAGCAGGTGTCTCCTGCTGGAATTATGTCATCTTTGGTCCGCAGTACTGGTGTCCACCAGCGGAGGGATCCTGGCAGTATGGAGCAGGTATTGCCCTCTGCAGTCAGGCGTCACATGACTGACAGCAGCCATTATAAATACCCGGCAAGTTCATATACACTTCGCCTTGGTATTGTCCTTGAGCCCTGACCTGCAGCCTGTTTGTTACCTGTTACCTGATCCCTGTTACCTGATCCCTGTTACCTGATCCCTGTTACCTGATCCCTGTTACCTGATCCCTGTTACCTGATCCCTGCATCCCCGATTCCTGCATCCTGCCTCCTGTACCTGTTCCCTTCTCCTTGTCCCCCCATCTGCTGACCTCCTATTTTATGACCCCGGCCTGGCTTGACTACGATTCCGGTACTCCCTTTTGTTACATATACTGGTTTATTTACTGTTTGGTTGTTTGCTTGTTCACTTGGTTCGTATTGGTGGTGTGTTCACATTTATATGCGTTTGCTTAATAAATTTACCTTCACTTATTTGTGTCTGGTTCACTTGTCGCAGTCACACAGTTCTGGTCACATCTGGTTCATGACAGAATACCAAGGCCATTCCTGACCAGAAGTGGCTGCACAGGGGAACCATTTGCTTCAGTTTGGTTGCAAACATGAATGCTGATGAGATCATTTATCTTTCTCTGCTGGCATCTGAGAGTGGTGATTATTGCCGCCAGGCTTTGAAAGGATGGTCTAGTGACCAGTTGTTTGCAGCTATGCGTTTGGCTCACTCCCTGGTTGATCAGGGTTATATATTGTTTGGGGAGGTGCAGCCTTTGATAAAGATCTGTACTGAGCTAGCCCTGCCCTGTATCCCAGATGGCCGTGATGATTTCACTCCTCCTTTTGATATGAATCCGGTTGTATCTTTAGTATGGCTTTTTGAAGATGATCCTTCTGATTTTTGTGAACACTACTCAGCCTGTTCCCCACAGGTGATTGCTGAGTGCATTGTATCTGCTCAGTCTTGGGTTAGACAGGGAGGCTTAAAACTTCAGTTTATACAACCCATACTTTCAGCATGGTCTGACATGGTGCAATCAGCCCCAGCCAAACAATCCACCTCTGCCATCAGATATGAGCCTACCCAAAAGTATGTTTCCCCATCAGCCATGTCAACCTCAGTTGCAGCCCAGTACACGCTGCTCCCAACCAAATACTCCTATCCAGTCTCTGCTCCCTGTACTTACCCTGCATTCAACCCACCTGCTTCCTCTCCGCTGTCTACAAACCCACAAGTTCTTTCCCCAGCTACTGGTACCTCTTCTCTGCCATATCACAATCCTCCTTTCCAGTCTGCTGCACCCCTTATTTACAGTCCTGCAGTCACCTACAGAGCTTCAGTAGCTAAGCCAAAGAAAAAACGAAAGTTTTTCCCAACCAAAATGATCTTACCATTAACCCAACCTGCCTCCACACCTACCAATCTGTCCCAACCCGGAGTGCCAGAGCCGGAGTTCCAGCCTGATGTCCCGGCCTTCCAGCCAGACGCCTTCCAGCCTGATGTCCCGGCCTTCCAGCCAGACGCCTTCCAGCCTGATGTCCCGGCCTTCCAGCCAGACGCCTTCCAGCCTGATGTCCCGGCCTTCCAGCCAGACGCCTTCCAGCCTGATGTCCCGGCCTTCCAGCCAGACGCCTTCCAGCCTGATGTCCCGGCCTTCCAGCCAGACGCCTTCCAGCCTGATGTCCCGGCCTTCCAGCCAGACGCCTTCCAGCCTGATGTCCCGGCCTTCCAGCCAGACGCCTTCCAGCCTGATGTCCCGGCCTTCCAGCCAGACGCCTTCCAGCCTGATGTCCCGGCCTTCCAGCCTGATGTCCCGGCCTTCCAGCCAGACGCCTTCCAGCCTGATGTCCCGGCCTTCCAGCCAGGCGCCTTCCAGCCTGATGTCCCGGCCTTCCAGCCAGACGCCTTCCAGCCTGATGTCCCGGCCTTCCAGCCAGACGCCTTCCAGCCTGATGTCCCGGCCTTCCAGCCAGACGCCTTCCAGCCTGATGTCCCGGCCTTCCAGCCAGACGCCTTCCAGCCTGATGTCCCGGCCTTCCAGCCAGACGCCTTCCAGCCTGATGTCCCGGCCTTCCAGCCAGACGCCTTCCAGCCTGATGTCCCGGCCTTCCAGCCAGACGCCTTCCAGCCTGATGTCCCGGCCTTCCAGCCAGACGCCTTCCAGCCTGATGTCCCGGCCTTCCAGCCAGACGCCTTCCAGCCTGATGTCCCGGCCTTCCAGCCAGACGCCTTCCAGCCTGATGTCCCGGCCTCCCAGCCAGACGCCTTCCAGCCTGATGTCCCGGCCTTCCAGCCAGACGCCTTGCAGCCTGATGTCCCGGCCTTCCAGTCTGATGCCTTCCAGTCTGATGCCCCGGCCTTCCAGTCTGATGCCTTCCAGTCTGATGCCCCGGCCTTCCAGTCTGATGCCTTCCAGTCTGATGCCCCGGCCTTCCAGTCTGATGCCTTCCAGTCTGATGCCCCGGCCTTCCAGTCTGATGCCTTCCAGTCTGATGTTCTGGCCTTGCAGTCTGATGCCTTCCAGTCTGATGTCCCGGCCTTGCAGTCTGATGCCTCGCAGTCTGATGTCCCGGCCTCGCAGTCTGATGTCCCGGCCTCGCAGTCTGATGTCCCGGCCTCGCAGTCTGATTCCTTCCAGTCTGATGTCCCGGCCTCGCAGTCTGATTCCTTCCAGTCTGATGTCCCGGCCTCGCAGTCTGATTCCTTCCAGTCTGATGTCCCGGCCTCGCAGTCTGATTCCTTCCAGTCTGATGTCCCGGCCTCGCAGTCTGATTCCTTCCAGTCTGATGTCCCGGCCTCGCGGTCCGACGCCTTCCGGTCTGATGTCCCGGCCTTGCAGTCCGATGCCTTCCAGTCTGATGTGCCCGCCTTCCAGCCTGACGTGCCGCTGCCCGCCTTCCAGCCCGATGTGCCAGCTTCCCGGTCCGATGTGGTTCTGTCTGCTGCCCTGCTTGAAGTGTCCATTACCCAACCTAATGTGACTGTGCCCATAGCCCAGCTTGACGCAGTGGACTTTCCCCAGCAACTGCTAGTTGGAGCGTCAGGAGGTCGCTCCTTTGAGGGGGGGTACTGTCAGGAAACGTTCCCTCCGCTGGTAATATCAATCATTTGGCATGCAGTACTGCGATCCACCAGCAGGTGTCTCCTGCTGGAATTATGTCATCTTTGGTCCGCAGTACTGGTGTCCACCAGCGGAGGGATCCTGGCAGTATGGAGCAGGTATTGCCCTCTGCAGTCAGGCGTCACATGACTGACAGCAGCCATTATAAATACCCGGCAAGTTCATATACACTTCGCCTTGGTATTGTCCTTGAGCCCTGACCTGCAGCCTGTTTGTTACCTGTTACCTGTTACCTGATACCTGTTACCTGTTACCTGATACCTGATCCCTGTTACCTGATCCCTGTTACCTGATCCCTGTTACCTGATCCCTGCATCCCTGATCCCTGCATCCTGCCTCCTGTACCTGTTCCCTTCTCCTTGTCCCCCCATCTGCTGACCTCCTATTTTATGACCCCGGCCTGGCTTGACTACGATTCCGGTACTCCCTTTTGTTACATATACTGGTTTATTTACTGTTTGGTTGTTTGCTTGTTCACTTGGTTCGTATTGGTGGTGTGTTCACATTTATATGCGTTTGCTTAATAAATTTACCTTCACTTATTTGTGTCTGGTTCACTTGTCGCAGTCACACAGTTCTGGTCACATCTGGTTCATGACACACTAATCTGAAAAGCGAGAATCGTCTCTCACCAAACTTCTACTAACACGCGATAGACACGAGATCAGCAGAAGGAGCCCAAAGGGTGCCGGACGTGGTGCTGAACTTCCCTTTTGTAGGCCCGCCGTACACGGCTTACGTCACCGCGTTCGTGGCAACCGCAAATTCCGACAATTTGGTCCGACTGCATACACAGTGATGTGTATGCAACATCACTTCCGGACCTGGTCCGGAATGAATCTGTCGGAATAACTCCGACGGATTTGGTCGTCGGAATCTCCGATCGTGTGTACAAGGGCTTAGAGGGGCTGGCAATAGGGTTGTGTAGGCAGTGTCTGAATCAAGTTTAAGAGGGCTGACTGGCAAGAAAAACTCTCTTGCCTCATGGCTCTCATGCCAGGGAGCTCAGCTGACGAGACATCTCGAGGATGACCTTACGTAACGTATCATTGATGTTCTTTTGTTTTATATGCTCTGTAATATTTCCTTAGTGTTTTTATGTTAGCATTCCTATTTTATCGGGAAATAAATAAGACGTTGTTTTATTAAGCAGTGTGTTTATTTTTAATAGCTAACCTTATTATTACATTACCAGTAACATTATCAGAGCTTTGCCAGACTAGCTAGCTATAGGAATAGACAAGTTAAAGTGGTTGTAAATCCTTACAACCAATTCTGACCTACAGGTAAGCCTAGATTAAGGCTTACCTGTAGGTCCAAGAAACATCTCCTAAACCTACACAGTTTAGGAGATATTTGCCGAAAGACAGGCACCGCTGTCTATGGTGCATGTGCCATAGACAGCGGCGCTCAGGCGCAACGAGCGCGCCGCAGTCAACGGCGATATGCCGCGATGCATAGTAGTAAATTCATCAGGGTTTACTTCCTCTTTAATACAAATATATGGAATAAATAGACGGAATACATAACCACCCAATAATAAATGCACTGATTCCTGTATAAATGACACTGGCAATGAAGGGGTTAACCACTAGGGGGCGGGGAGGGGTTAAGTGTGATGTGTGTGTTTTTTTACTGTTGGGGGCGTGGCTTGGCATGTGACGTCACTGATCGTCTTTCCCTATAACAGAAAACAGACGATCGGTGACAGCCACACTAGGAAGCACGGGGAAAGGTTTGTTTACACATACCTCTCCCCGTTCTTCAGCTCTGTGACCCAATTGCGGGACACCAGCGGCGATCGGGTCCGCGGGTCCATGGTGCTCAGGACCGCGCGCGACCCACAGCTGGGCACTTAAAGAGCAACTTTGATGTGCCCAGCCGTGCCATTCTGCTGGCGTAAATGTGCAGGAGGCGGTCCTTAAGCGGTTAAAAAACATGCCTGTGTTAATTTCAACTCTTTGGAAGAAAATGCTTTGACCCACCAATTTAATGATTTATTGAGACAATGTGATATTCAGAATGATGATATAAAACATAAGACTGTCATCAAACAAATGCAAAAAAGTGAAACTGGCTAATGTGATATACATGTTGTTGAGAATGAGAGACATAGCTATAGAAAAATAATTGGAATGGTATAAGGACATATAGAAATAATAGAGCAGGTACAAAGTGTAAGTAAGAAGTGTAAGTAAGAATATATTAACAATGGCTGCAAAGTCAGATGCAAATTTTTGCGATCATATTGAACAATTGGTGACTGAGAAGTGTGCATTGGAACAGAAAATGAATGAATTAGAACAAACGAGTGAACTAAGAGAAAGTTGTATTGACTCTTTGAATTAAAGAGAGGCTGAGAATGAGCGTATTATAATACTACTTAGGAAGGAATTACATGAAGCCCAGTCAGCCATAATGGAGTTATCCTGCACACATGCAAAAATTGAACAGTCTCAGTGCTCAGCAAAGATAGAGGCACTAGAACCACAATTAGGTAAACCTGATGCTATTGTTGATGCAAGTGAGGTTGCTATGGTTAATGTTGGAGATCTGAATGAGGGGTACTTAAATAAAAGTGCGCTTGAAATTGATTCAGGAGTTGGAATGGAAAACGTGCCTGATCTTTTCAAGAATAGTAACATGGTGAGAAAGTGAAGACTTCTGATGAGTCCATTGCTAGTGACTCCTCAGACAATGAAAGTGTAAAGTCTGTTAATTCCAATCACAGTAATGTTATGCAGCAATGTGAGTCTCCATCGCCATAAGCTCAGAGAAGGGCCTGTGCAGGGAGACCAGCTCTCAAATGCTTGACTCTAAGACCATGAGAAACAGAATTCTCTGGTCTGATGAAACAAAGATTGAACTCTTTGGCCTGAATGGCATGTCTGGAGAAAAGAAGGCACTGCTCATCACCTGGCCAATACCATCCCTACAGTGAAGCATGGTGGTGGCAGCATTATGCTATGGGGATGTTTTTTAGTGGCAGGAACTGGGAGGCTACTCAGGATTGAGGGAAAGATGAATGCAGCAATGTACAGAGAAATCCTTGATGAAAACCTGCTCCAGAGCGCTCTGGGCCTCAAGCTGGGGCAAAGGTTCATCTTCCAACAGGACAACAACCCTAAGCACACAGCAAAGATAATAAAGGAGTGGCTAGGGGACAACTCTGTAAATATCCTTGAGTGGCCCAGCCAGAACCAAGACTTGAACCCAACTGAATATCTCTGGAGAGATCTGAAAATGGCTGAGCACTGACGCTCCCCATCTAACCCGATGGGGCTTGAGAGGTCCTGCACAGAAGAATAAGAGAAACTGCCCAAAAATAGGTGTGCCAAGCTTGTAGCATCATAAAGACTCAAAAAGACACGAGGCTGGAATTGGTGCCAAAGGTGCTTCAATAAAGTATTGAGCAAAGGCTCTGAATATTTATATACATGGGATTTTTTTTATTTTTAATAAATTTGCAAAGATTTCAAATAAACTTCTTTCACGTTGTCAGTATGAAACTAATCCATTTTGGAATAAGGCTGTAACATAACATAAAATGTGGAAAAAGTGAGGCGCTGTGAATACTTTCCGGATGCACTGTATATTGGGGACTGGAAATAATTGCAAGGTCTACTACACAGAGGCTACAATAAAACAGGGGATTTCTATTTTCTCAGACATTCCCTTTACGTATTTAGTGATAGTATCTTCTGAAAAAACGAACACCCTTTTCAGTACAAATGCTGACATGTAACAATCTGATATTTATGTAGTTTTGTCTATCAGTGAGTTCGTCTTCATTTATTATGTGCCTAAACTGCAGGACTCACTAATTCCTTCCCTCCTTCCTTCCATTCACATTTTTGTACTGCAAATTTATTTTAATTTTTTTAATTGAAAAACAGTACAATGTGAATAAACATTGGTTTACAGGCCTCATTCATTTCTCAATATATTCTTGCATACCTTCATATTTCTGATAACTTGTTACACTACTGCACCTTATAGTGATCTTTGTTTTTTTCATACATCTTAGAGGCGGTTCACACAGGGGCAACACGACTTCCAAGGCAACTTTTGGAGGCAACTTGGACATGACTTGTCAACAGGACTTGGGGCGATTTACAACACGACTTTAAGTTGCCCCAGGCCAGGTGACTTTTGCCGTGGCCAATCAGAGAATGAGCTCTCAAGGGGGAACTCCACGCCAAATGTTTTTTTTAAACGGCGAGGGTTCCCCCTCCGGGAGCATACCAGGCCCTTAGGTCTGGTATGGATTTTAAGGGGAACCCCCTACGCTGAAAAAATGGCGTGGGGGTCCCCCCAGATCCATACCAGACCCTTATCCGAGCACGAAGCCTGGCCAGTCAGGAAGGGGATGGGGACGAGCGATCGCCCCCCCCCCCCCATCCTGGACCGTACTAGGCCACGTGCCCTCAACATGGGGGGTTGGTGCTTTGGGGAAGGGGGGCGCCCTGCGGCCCCCCCACCCCAAATCACATTCTCCCCATGTTGATGAGGACAAGGGCCTCTTCCCGACAACCCTGGCCGTTGGTTGTCGGGGTCTGTGGGCGGGGGGGCTTATCGGAATCCGGGAGCCCCTTTAATAAAGTCATTTATTAAGCAGCTCCGGGGGTCTTCTTCCGACGTCGGGGGGTCTTCTGACGACTGCTCCGCTCTGTTCGGCCTCTTCTCCCAGGCTCCTCCGCTGTCTTCTTTCAGCTCTTTTACTAGCGGAGGAGCCCGGTCTCCTCCGTCCTCTGTCCTTCTTCTGATGTTGACCCGGCGCTGTCTTCCGCTGTACTGGCTTGTGCGACGACTTATATAGGTATGGGGCGTGGTCACCGGATGATGTCACACAGTGACCCCGCCCCTTTATGACATCACAGTCCCGGAGCATGCTGGCCCAGGCTTCGTGCTCGGATAAGGGTCTGGTATGGATCTGGGGGGACCCCCACGCCGTTTTTCCGGCGTAGGGGGTTCCCCTTGAAATCCATACCAGACCTAAGGGCCTGGTATGCTCCCGGAGGGGGAACACACGCCGTTTTTTAAAAATAAATTTGGTGTGGAGTTCCCTCTCGAGAGCTGATAATTCTGTGAGAGTCGCCTCAGTATAGACGGAGATCCGACTTGGAGGTCGACTTCCATTAAAATCAGTGGGTACCAGTCGCCTAGAAGTCGGATAGAAGTAGTACAGGAACCTTTTCTGAAGTCGGAGCGACTTCAGTAGTGTGCATTAAGACGGCTCTCATTCACTTACACTGATTTTTACATGTAGCGTGACTTGAGGCGACTAGGGGCGACCTGAAGTCGGATCTGAGTTGCCCCTGTGTGAATCGGCTCTAACATGAGTCACCAACAGGAGCTGTTAAAAACAAAAAAAAAAAAAAAAATGTAACGCAGCTTACCAATTCTTAAAGTGTCACTAAACCCACATCATAAAAAAAAAAACTATTAATAAATGTTGTATTACATGCTGTTCATACTCACTCAGTCACTATGAGATTAGTTTCCTGTATTCTGAAAAAGTTGATTCTGCTGCTTTCTAGCTCCCCCTTCAGTCAATGTCCCCAATTCAGCTAGGGATTTTGCATAGCAGTGTTGACAGCTCTGCACTTGCTCAGTTTTCAGTGAGTTTCTATTCTGAGAATTTCCTCACTATCACATCTGAGCAGCCCATGTGACTAGTCACACATGTGGGCATATACACAATGGTAAATGACAGTCCATTCCCTCCCTCTTCCACCTCCATGTCCACTAACCAGCTAAACACAATGGCGGTGGAATATTGCATGTAGATTAATGGAGCCTTCACCTCCCTCCTATTCTAAGACACAGGCTGGAGGGGTGTGACACAGCCTGTGAATTGCAAAAATCTGCCCACACCATCTTATTGCAAAAAAATAAAATAAAAAAATAAAAAGATTTTGTTTTAAATATATATTTGTATGGCATTTTAAAACAATTTATTGATATTCATTATTTATTTTTACTCTGTATTTCAAAGGCTGTTTTTTTTTTTTTAACATTTGACCAGCAACAGAGGCTTATGTTTCCCTGCAAACAGGCTGGGAAAGATCTGGGCCATGTGACAGCTGTATATCAATTAGGAAAGAAGTACTTTGATGTGTTCTTTTTTTTTTTTTTTTTATTAAATAATTACAGTGCCATCATCCATATACAGAAATAGAAGGGACAATATAAATCACAAGGTATCAGAGTAAATGTATTGGGTGCATTTCATTTCCTATGTTTTTCCTTTTATTTTCACATGTTGATCCAGCTAGTAACACTCTTGGAGGAGTGAAGCGATCTACAAACGCTTCTAACTCTGGAGAACGGCCCCTAATGCTGGAATCTCGTGAGACTTTACGAGATTACAGTACTAGAAATTCACTGATACACAGAGATGTCAATTTATTAAGCAGTGATAAATTATCACAGCTCAATACACTGACACACGGTGTGATTAATGTTAGTAAAATAAAGCGCCCCGCTACATAATATATACATGTATACACACACACAGACATTATATATACATGTATATACACACACAATATATATATATATATATATACATACATATATATATATATATATATATATATATATACATACATATATATATATATATATATATACATACATACATATATATATATATATATATATATATATATATACATACATATATATATATATATATATATATATATACATACATATATATATATATATATATATATACATACATATATATATATATATATATATATATATACATACATATATATATATATATATATATATATATATATATATATATATATATATATATCACATACATATATATATATATATATATATATATATATATATACACATATATATATGTACATAAATATGACAGGGGGACATGGTTACAGTGTTGGGGGGTCTGAACGAGGCATAAGGAAGTTAATTATCTTCCTCTTTCCTCCTCAGATCCCGCCACATTCTCTCTTCACTCCCACGATTCTCCACCTCTGAGCTGGTGAATCGGGGAGGGTGAATTCTGACACAGATCGCCAGTGAAGCGCTGAGATCCCAGCTTCATAAACTGGCCGTTACTGTGTCAGTCTATGAGGATTCTCAGTGTGCGGAGATAATCGGCGGGAGAACAAAGTTCAAACACTTCTCCCCCGATTATCTCTGGTTTATAAACTGTTTATGGGCTGTGATCAGCGGCGATCCTCTGGATCTCCACTGATCACTGCTTCATAAACGGACACCTTGATGTCTTATCGTGTCTCCACTCTGGATTGAGGAGCAACAGAGCCACCTTTGTACAGCAGCATTGTCAGTCTGGGAAGATTGTAGTGTTAGATAATTAGATGGACATGACTAACAAATTAAAATCAACCTCCAGCTAACACATTTTAAGTAGTTACAGCAACATTTCCTGCTCCTTGTGGGATAAAGATTTTACATAAATTAATAAAAGCTGGTCACTGTAAGAATACCTGTGGGTGGTAAATGGTTTGTTTCATCCCTCTAACTGCTACTTTGTTTGGACAGCTTGGTCTGTTGAAGGATGCTAAAAAATAACAGACTTACTGGTTGGATCTCCAGGTGAGAAAGCTTGAAAAAAGGAAACTAATGCAGCCATCACATCTGTGTAATATGTGTGCAATATATAATAATTTTGTTTTTGGGTGTTATACTGTTTTAACTGCAATACTGCACAGCTGTATGCTGGTTATAGAGGAATATGGACAAAATCAAACACGGCATACGGTATATAATACAGTCTGTCTCTTGCATTAACACAGAAGCTTTTGTTTTTCTGAGTCACCCTGTAATGTAATTTTATTACCTGTTGATCCTGCCAGTGGATCTCTTATTTTTTTCACTTCCTTTACCAGGGAAACAAAGCTGATCAGCAGTGAAATTACACAAAGTTTTACGTTAATATATCCACAATCATCATGTGCAGGAGCAAATCACCCATATAGCAGTTCACAATTCTTAACAAAAAAGGCAATAGTATCTACCCATCATGATAAGGCAATACAACTGGTCCTGTTGTACTGAGGCCAAGCCTCATCAACTAAACAGGGGGACCCAGGACAACCTTATTGTTCATTTCTGCCTAAATGAATAAATGGATTTTACTAGACCACACCCCTACTCCTGCTTGCTTACCAGGGCTTAAAGCGGAGTTCCACACAATAGTGGAACTTGCGCTCATTCGTCTCCTCCCTCCCTCCTTTGATGCCACATTTGGCACCTTTCGGGGGGAGGATACCTGTCTTTGACAGGTATCTTGTCCCCAGTTCCTGTAGACTGGATCGCAGCGCATTACGCCAGCAGCTCAGCCCCATCCTCTTCCCTCCTCCTTATCCCACCGCTGGGTCAGTAGGAGAGCGCAGCAGTGCCTTGTGCAAGTGCAGTAGGGACCTGGCGTAAAGCCGTAATGCTTCACTACCGGGTTCCCTTACCGGCAATGGCGCAGGACCCGACAGCTGATGGAAACATCAGGTGCGATACCGACATCGCTGGACTCCAGGACAGGTAAGTGTCCTATTATTAAAAGTCAGCAGCTGCAGTTTTACATTTTTTGCAGGGGTGGGCGGACATCCGGTTTAAATTACATTTCCCTGGGCCCCATCATCTCAACAGAGGTGCCCAGGAGATTATTTCATTTTCGGGGCATAGGGGGATAAAGTTAGTCCCAATGTTTTGCTGCACCCCAGGGGGGTGGGGGGGGTTGGAGGGCTCTGCCAGGAAGACTGTACGGGGACACCTTAAATTTTCCAACAGCGGCCATAATGCCAATATTTTAAAAGTATAGTTTACAAAAAACAAAAAAAACAAAAACTGCCTAGGCAGGTAAGGGATGTTTGTTGATTAATCACTTGCTTACAGGGCACTTAAACCCCCTCCAATCCAGACCAATTGTCAGCTTTCAGCGCTGTCACGTTTTGAATGACAATTGCTCGGTCATGCTACACTGTACCCAAATGACATTTTTATCATTTTTTCCCCCAAATAGAGCTTTCTTTTGGTGGTATTTGTTCACCTGTGCGGTTTTTATTCTTTTTTAAAAAAATGTAAAAAGATCAAATTTTTTTATTTTATTTTGTTATAAAATTTTAAAACGGGTAATTCTTGTCTGTCATTGATGTACGCTGATGAGGCGGCACTGATGGGCACCGATAGGTGACAGTGATGAGCACTGATGGGTGGCAGTGATGGGCACTGATCGGTTACACTGATAGGCAGCACTTCTAGGTGGCACTGATTGGCACCACTGGTGGGCATTGATAGGTGGCACTTGTGGGCATTGATAGGTGGCACTTGTGGGCATTGATAGGTGGCATACATGAGGCATAATTGCCTCTTCCTTTTCGGGACCAATGTCCCTTTAAGATGAGCCGGTGATCGACTTTTTTTTCTCCTCCGCTGTCAGAGTGAGTGACAGTGATCAGCTGACAGCTGATCACATGGTAAGGAGCCTCCGCCAGAGGCTCCATACCACAATTGGAGATGCGGCATGTCAGACTGACACACAGCACCTCAGATCACCGCATTGCGCACGCTGGCATATTATCCTGGATATCATATGACCCCAGTCAGGATAACGGCCATCATTCTGCTATAGGCCGGGCGGGAAGTGGTTAAACAGTTGGGAGTGCTAAATACAGCGCTCCCAACCTGCCCCAAAATTCTGCTTGCAGGAATTTTTGGGACGTCCTGCAAGCACACCGTCGAGTATGAAAAGTCACACTGGAATGAATGGGAGCCAGTTTTCAGACACTTAGCAGGGGCTTTTTCCAGCGCTAAAGAGCCTGAAAACAGCCCCAGTGTGAAAAGGGTCTTAACCTAAACTCTGAGAAAAAAAAAAACTAATTTGGACCAATTGCTGTGTAAAGATAAATGAGCTTTATTGATGCCTGTCCCATGTTTGACTTCTGCCTCATTCAGGTAAAATTGTGATTGCTTTTATGATTGGAGGAAGATTGATCTAGACATCCATCCGCCTTTCTCCAATCACATAAAGAATTGCATTCTGTGAAAAGAATACAAGGCTTTTTCTGAATGGAGGAGGCATACAACAAATGACCTGCTCTAATGAGTTTATTACAGTCAGAACTACAAGTCTCCTCGGCTCTTACAGTACTGCGGGTGCTGAATGAAAGTAACAGTTTTAATGAACAAAGCAACAGCCAAACATGGGGCGGGCATCAATAGAGGTCATTTGTTTTAACAGCTAATGGCTCAAAATTGTTTTTATCCCAGTTCAACTTGAACTACAGTATGTGAAAGTTCATAAACAGTATAGTCAGGGGAATATTTGACATTCAGATCACATATTCTTCACTGCTAAGTGGAGCCTATAACACTGTCATTATCATATGATATATCCTTGAGAACTTACTAAATGCCAATATACATATTTTACAGCTAAATGCTTCAAACAATAAAACTCAAACACAAAGGTTTTAAAATGCACAGGTGCCAGATGTCCTTGATTTCCAAGGACAGTCTTATGTTTTGAAATTTTGTCCCTGGATATGTATCCATATGATTTATATGTAAATCAGTCATTTGTTAGCAATAATAACATCTAGTTAACAAGAATAATTTTCCCACCAAAAATGTTAAAAAATACTATACCTGGCTCCAACTGGGCTCCTCAATTTCTTCCTGGATGGAAGGCCCAGGTTGGTCCTCGGAAGCCTCAGCTGAGGTCATGGGCGTCCGCAGAACTTTTTCCAAGGGGGGCATCATTTCAAGGCCACTCATGCTCCGCCCCTTTTCGACAATCTCATGAAAATCTTTACACTGGTAATACATATGTGTTATATAACAGATAATTCATCTTCACTTTGTATTGGAAGTTACTCTGACTGTGTTCCATGCCCATATAGCCTAGAGAATGTACATCTTTTTACATTGCAATACATCTGTTGTGGCCATATTTTGATCTCATACTGTCACTGTATAGGCTGTTTTCATCAAGATAAAAATATGGCAACAACAGATGTATTGCAATGTAAAAAGATGTACATTCTCTAGGCTATATGGGCATGGTACGCAGCCACCTGAGTAACCTTGCGGACGCCCATGCTTTCAAAAACCAGCCCTGGAAAAAATTTCATACCAGCCTCACAGCATTATTATACCAGCCCAACAGCATTATTATACCAGCCCAACAGCATAACGTCATTATTTTCTGGTTCATGAAAGGGAAAAATCATACATTTTAAAGCACCTTTGATGAAGAGAGTATTAGATATAGATATGAAATCACATAGGGCTTTATATATATATATATATATATATATATATATATATATATATATATATATATATATATATATATATATATATATATATATATATATATATATATATATATATATATTCAAATTCCAGTTAATAGTGGTAAGTGATCAATCATCAAGGGGGACCCCAGAAACTCAGAACGTGGGGGGAACCACCTTCTTCAGAAAGAATACTCTAAGGTAAGGGGGGTGGGTTACTAATATAAGGAGGAAACCCTTTATGTCAGTGCCCCTTACATTATCGTATTCACTCCCCCCTTACATCAGTGACCCCCGACTGGCCTGGCGGTGCTTTCACTGACCTCCTCTCAGGTGCACTGTGCAGGGCTCAGTCAGTCGGCTCCAGCTTGGAGGTTTTATCCTATAGTCTCCTATCCACAGTCCACACAAGTCTGACTTCTCCCATGACCCCCATCCCGGCGGTGCTCCCACTTTTGACTCCTCTCCAGACTCCCTCAGAGACTTCAGACATGCTACAGGAGATGGACAGAGACTGCAGACTTGATGCAAGAGCTCAATGCACCCTCACCAGTGCCCATCAAATTCAGCCTCACTGTGCCCACCAATGCAGCCTCACTGTGCCAACCAAATGCAGCCTCACTGTGCCCATCAAATGCAGCCTCACTGTGCCCATCAAATGCAGCCTCACTGTGCCCACCAAATGCAGCCTCACTGTGCCCACCAAATGCAGCCTCACTGTGCCCACCAAATGCAGCCTCACTGTGCCCACCAAATGCAGCCTCACTGTGCCCTTCAAATGAAGCCTCACTGTGTCCATCAAATTCAGCCTCACTGTGTCCATCAAATGCAGCTTTACTGTGCCGTGAATGCAGTCTCACTGTGCACATCATTGCAGCCCCTCCTGTGCCCCATGTCCCAGTCTGCAGTCCCTGTCTGTGGGAAGGTGTGTTGTTTATGCTCGGTACAGTACCTTGCATGCCAGCAGGATATCCATGACGGCCAGCAGCAGGCAGGGTCTGTTCTCGTTTTGGATGGGGACGGTGCTCCTTCCAGAGGATTTGTCTGCTGTGAGATGGAGTGGTCCCTGGCCACCTGCACCTTCAGCCGTCCTCATTTTCTGGCCCCAGTCAGCCTGCCCTCTGGTCCTGGGGAAGTGGAGAGCACTGAGTGGGAGTTGGAGAGAAGGGGGAGCAAAGAGTACTGGCGGGGTTGGAGAACACATGGGTGGGGGCAAAGAGTGAGGGGGAGTGGAGATCACAGGGGTGCGGAGCGGAGAGCACTTGGGGGGAACTTGAGAGCACTGGGGGGGCCAACAAGAACAGGGGGGGCTAAGAGTGTGGGGTGGTGAAGAGCACTGGGGGGGGCACAAAGAGCAGGGGTGAGTGGAGAGCAATGGGGGGGAGCTTGAGAGCACCAGTGGGGGCCAGAAAGAACAGGGGTGGAAAGCACGGGGGACTGGAGAGCACTATGGGGGGTGGAGAGCACATGGGTGGGCGCAAAATGCAGGGGGAGAGGAGAGTACAGGGGTGGGGAGTGGAGGGTGCTAAGGGGGAGCCAAAAAGAACAGGGGTGGAGAGCACGGAGGGTAGAGAGCACTGGGGGGGGGGGGCTGGAGAGCACCAGGGGGGCAGATAGAACAGGGGTGGGTAGTAAGGAGGGCTGGAGAGCACTGGGGTGGGGGCTAGAGAGTGATGGGGAGAGCTGAAGAGCACTGGGGGGGGGAAGAACAAGGGGGGAGCATTGGGGGGAGGGGAGAGCACTGGAGGGGAAAGAACAGGGGTAGAGAGGAGAGCACTGGGGGGAGTGGAGGGCACGGGGGGGGAGAGCACTGGGGGGGAACAGGGGCGGAGAGCACTGGGGGGGAAAGCACTGGGATGGTGGCTAGAGAAGGATGGGGAGAGCTGGAGAGCAGCAAGAACAGGGGAGGAGAAAACTGGGGGGGGGGGGCAGGAGAGTGTGGTGGTGGTGGTGGAGGAGAGCACTGTGGGGGGGGGGGGGGGGGCAGGAGAGTGTGGTGGTGGAGGAGAGCACTGATGGGGGTGGCAGGAGAGTGTGGTGGTGATGGAGACCACTGGGGGGGCAGGAGAGTGTGGCGGTGGAGAAGAGCACTGGAGGGGGTGGCAGGAGAGTGTGGTGGTGGAGGAGAGCACTGGAGGGGGTGGCAGGAGAGCGTGGTGGTGGAGGAGAGCACTGGAGGGGGTGGCAGGAGAGTGTGGTGGTAGAGGAGACCACTGGGGAGGGCAGGAGAGTGTGGTGGTGGAGGAGAGCACAGTGGTGGAAGAGAGCATGGGGGGCAGGAGAGTGCGGTGGTGGAGGAGAGCACTGGGGGGGGGGGGGCAGGAGAGTGCGGTGGTGGATGAGAGCATTGGGGGGGCAGGAGAGTGCGGTGGTGGAAGAGAAGAGCACTGGGGGGGGCAGGAGAGTGCAGTGGTGGAGGAGAGCATGGGGGGGCAGGAGAGTGCAGTGGTGGAGGAGAGCACTGGGGGGGGGGGCAGGAGTGTGCGGTGGAGGAGAGCACTGGGGGGGGCAGGAGAGTGTGGTGGTGGAGGAGAGCACTGGGGGGGGCAGGAGAGTGCAGTGGTGGAAGAGAGCACTGGGGGGGGGGGCAGGAGAGTGCGGTGGTGGAGGAGAGCAGGAGAGTGCAGTGGTGGAAGAGAGCACTGGGGGGGGTCAGGAGAGTGCGGTGGTGGAGGAGAGCACTGGGGGGGGCAGGAGAGTGCAGTGGTGGAAGAGAGCACTGGGGGGGCAGGAGAGTGCGGTGGTGGAAGAGAGCACGGGGGGGCAGGAGAGTGCGGTGGTGGAGGAGAGCTCTGGGGGGGCAGGAGAGTGCAGTGGTGGAAGAGAGCACGGGGGGGGGGCAGGAGAGTGTGGTGGTGGAGGAGAGCACGGGGGGCAGGAGAGTGCGGTGGTGGAGGAGAGGAGCACTGGGGGGGGCAGGAGAGTGCAGTGGTGGAAGAGAGCACTGGGGGGGGGGCAGGAGAGTGCGGTGGTGGAAGAGAGCACGGGGGGGGAAGGAGAGTGCGGTGGTGGAGGAGAGCACTGGGGGGGCAGGAGAGTGCGGTGGTGGAGGAGAGCACTGGGGGGGGCAGGAGAGTGCGGTGGTGGAGGAGAGCACTAGGGGGGGCAGGAGAGTGCGGTGGTGGAGGAGAGCACTGGGGGGGGGCAGGAGAGTGCGGTGGTGGAGGAGAGCACTAGGGGGGGCAGGAGAGTGCGGTGGTGGAGGAGAGGAGCACTGGGGGGGCAGGAGAGTGCGGTGGTGGAGGAGAGCACTGGGGGGGCAGGAGAGTGCGGTGGTGGAGGAGAGCACTGGGGGGGCAGGAGAGTGCGGTGGTGGAGGAGAGCACTGGGGGGGCAGGAGAGTGCAGTGGTGGAGGAGAGCACTGGGGGGGGCAGGAGAGTGCAGTGGTGGAAGAGAGCACTGGGGGGGGTCAGGAGAGTGCGGTGGTGGAGGAGAGCACTGGGGGGGGGGCAGGAGAGTGCAGTGGTGGAAGAGAGCACTGGGGGGGGCAGGAGAGTGCGGTGGTGGAAGAGAGCACGGGGGGGGCAGGAGAGTGCGGTGGTGGAGGAGAGCACTGGGGGGGGGGCAGGAGAGTGCAGTGGTGGAAGAGAGCACTGGGGGGGGGGCAGGAGAGTGCGGTGGTGGAAGAGAGCACGGGGGGGGCAGGAGAGTGCGGTGGTGGAGGAGAGCACTGGGGGGGGCAGGAGAGTGCGGTGGTGGAGGAGAGCACTGGGGGGGCAGGAGAGTGCGGTGGTGGAGGAGAGCACTGGGGGGGCAGGAGAGTGCGGTGGTGGAGGAGAGCACTAGGGGGGGCAGGAGAGTGCAGTGGTGGAAGAGAGCACGGGGGGGGGGCAGGAGAGTGCGGTGGTGGAAGAGAGCACGGGGGGCAGGAGAGTGAGGTGGTGGAGGAGAGCACTGGGGGGGGGGGGTCAGGAGAGTGTGGTGGTGGAGGAGAGCACGGGGGTCAGGAGAGTGCGGTGGTGGAAGAGAAGAGCGGGGGGGGGGGCAGGAGAGTGCGGTGGTGGAGGAGAGCACTGCAGCCCCCTCCCCCCTCGATCCTCCTATCCAGGCACTGTAGCATGGATGGGCATCTACTCCTGTGTATCACAGCACTGGATGGCTGTGTTCGGCGGCCGCTCTGTAACACAGTCCCGCCCCCCTCAGACCGGCTCATGTGATAGGCGGAGCGTTGATTCTCTCTACTATCACACGAGATGGTCTGGGGGGGGCGGGACTGTGTTACAGAGCGGCCGCCGAACACAGCCATCCAGCGCTGTGATACACAGGAGAGAGCGGACTCAGAAAAAAAAATAGTGCAGCATGGCGGCGGCGGCAGTGGCAACACCTTGGGGATTCCAGGGGGGGGCACTTGACCCCCCTTGCCCCCTGCTGCGGACGCCCATGGCTGAGGTGAGGGAAGGGTGGATGGAAGGGGGGCTGGAAGAGTTGAAAGTGATTCCCTGGCTTCAATCTGGTCATCCAGAAACCACATTTTGTTGTAGTACCACAGACTAGGTACATACACATCCTCTGCTGCAGCTCTTGTTCTTGTAGACTTCTGGACCTTCTGAAGCTCCTTCCTATATGTGCTTCTCAAGCTACCAATTTTGTTATCCACAAACTTGATGTCTGCCTTGGGGACCTGCGTCTTCACAAATTCCAGCAGTTTCTCCGGTGATGTCTTCTTTGCTGGTTTATTGGGTTTTTCACCTCCCACAAATTTCACATATCCCTATATTTATCTATGAATTGGCCCATAAATTCAGGGTCTTTAAATTGTTTCATTTTTTCTGCAAGACCAAACAAAACACAAAAACACTAAATATCAGGCTAAACTCTCCTAATCTTATCCCAATATAGGCCTCAATCTATAATCAGTATAGGCCACTGATGTCCCAAGTTAAAATGCTACCTTTGTTATAACATTCGTCGCTTCCGGTTCTCCTTCCTCCGCACACAGAACGTACGTACGACACATGAGTGTTAACTTTATATACACTGCGCATGCGTGAAACTGTGCCCACGTCAACCAGCCCTGACGTTCTTTCTAGAATGTTCCCCGCCCTGTCTCTTTCGTCGCAGTGGGAGAGGAACATGGAGGAGACACAGTAGGTGCGTGATAGTAGCAGTAATGAGGAGGAAAGCCCAGAGCAAGAAACGCCCCAATCCAGGAGATTTAAGACCTCAAATATGTCCTTTGATGAGATGGTGGACATATTGAAGAGGGCCGACTATAACGGGAATTATGAACCGTACCTAAACCCAAATGTGAGAAAGGCCAAAATCATGACTAAAGTTTTGAAGAGTCTGCTCTGGAATTTTGGGGTACGACGATCGAAGGAGCAATTGAGGAAATGCTGGTCAGACCTGAAATTGAGGGAGCACATTCAGTATAGAAAGGTCAAGCGAGTTCTTATAAAAAGTAAGTAGTTGTCGTGTGTTCAGATTATTATCATGCCTTGCATGCTGCACCATGTGCTTTTCTTTATTGTTGGACAGTTTAAAATTACTACTTTCATGTTCGTGGGCACAGTAATTGGTCATAGTAAACATCGTTTGTTTGCCAACTAAATACAATGTTTTTGCCAGATACAGGGTTAACTAAATTTGGTCATGATAATTTGTATTAAAAGAAGTTTAGGACAATGTTGTCTAGATGTGTTTGAAACTAGAAGGAATTGCAAACTTGATTCAGTGTAATGTAAGGAGAGGACACTCAGCAGCTGTTTACACATCTGGACTCAGAAGCACTAGTGTGGGACACACAAACAAACTTTTTAGGATCTCCCACACAGGTTCTCCAGTGGATACTTGGGGTGCCTACATGTGTGAAACTTGTCCAAAAAAAGGTAAGTATTCCAGCTTTGGTAAGTTCAAAAAATCATGTCTTCAGCTTGGAACTCTGCCAAAACAGACAATTGTACCCCACTTCCAAGCAATGTTTCAGATTCCTATTTCTGGCCTCAAGTTCTGTGCTAAGTATACCTTTTGTTTCATTCTCATAGTGGAGTAAAGACTCGGGACGTCTGAGCACACCAGGGATCCCCGACCTTCTGAAGAAGGGGAACAGAGGCCACAACCTGAGGATGTGGAGAAAGGAGAGGTGGTTGAGATTGTCACAACAGGTGAGTGTCTGACACCACAGATTCAGGTAATAGATGTATGCCTGCATATTTATAATACATGGTGTGTATTTTTTTTTTTAGGTGATGTGCAGGTTTAGGAAGAACAATCTCATCATTTCACCAGTGACAGTGCCCAAAGGCTAATCCAGGGCATAATGTTTTATAGTCGTGATTTAGACTTTATAAAGCAAAAAAAAAAAAAAAGAGATTGAACAAAAATGGAAGATCATCATTGATGTATTAGGAAGACTATAAATACCCAAAAAATGCCAACATTTTTTTTTTTATGTCAACATTTTTATGCATTTTCAAAGCCAAATTTTGAAGATGCACACAGCATGTCAACATATGCTATCTGCCACCAGGAGATATCAATGTATGCGTTTTGTGGCTGAAATCCCTTCCTCAAAACTCAAGTAGGTGAGAGGAAGTGGTTGCACCCCCAAAACACGTCCATTGATCCCCCATGATGGGAGATAGCACTTGTTGACATTAGGCATGAGATCAGAAGGGAAATCCCCAGTTTGACCCCCAATTTGTGTGCATCTTCAAAATTTGGCTTTGACAGGGGTGGCATCACCCCATCTGATGAAGGCAAGATCAAGACATTATGGACACTATTATGTCTGATATTGCCTTAAGGTTTTCAATATTGAACTTTGTAAGTTCCTGAGTTGTGTATGTTGTGTTTTGAAACATGCCTGCTAATGTACCCTAAAAAAAATGTTAAGTAAAAATTTTGGAAACCCAGATTTTTGAATTTCTAAACAAAAAATGTTTTACAATGCACATGTGCATGTGCACGGAGTAAAAGGTTTTATACTCAATAATGTGTGGCTTCTTCTTTCACGGTGAATAAAGTTCGCTTTATTGAGAATTGACACATAGGTTACAAGCCAGAAAATCAGTATAAAAACGTACAACGAGGAAGAGGAATACATTTATACATCATGTGAAATAAAAGATTTTTTGTACAATCTTCTCCGGCAATATCAAGGTGAGATCAGTGGAAATCCAGGTACGATAAAACAGTCAATGTAGCAAGGTAACCACAGTACCCCCCATCAGACCCTCCCAAGGGGGAAGAAGGGGGGGGGAGAGGGGCGGGAGAGGACAGGGCAGGAAAGGGGAGGACGAAAGGTGGAGGGAAAAAAGAGGGGGAACAGAACAAGGGGGAAGAAAAGAAAAAGGTGGGAAAAAGGGGGGGGGAGGGAGGGAGACCATCACCTGCGGACCCAGCAGTACCAACTCTGGTTTCTTATGTATCCTCTCTATCCCCTCCCGTCCAGGGCATCCATATGCCGTCAAATTTCTTAGGACACTTCCTGCTTATATATGTAATTTTGTATAATGGTAAGGCCTTATTTATGATGTCTTCCCACAAAGCCACCGACGGGGGGGACGCAGAAGTCCAGCGAAGGAGAATGGCCTTCTTGGCATAATAAAGCAAAAACGCTACCAGGAGTTTGGAGTAGCTTCTCCTGGTGGTCCTCCTCCTGAATGCCAAGAAGATTAAGTTTGTACTCCGCCATATTTATGGCAGTTTAAAATAGGCGGAACCGGCTGGCCAGTATCCCAAACGTATTCTCCACCACTCTTCTGACTCTGGCCAGCTGGTAATTAAAAACCCTGTTCTCTGGGGTGAGGGTCCTCTGCGGGAATGTCCTCATCACGTGATCACCCAGACCGAGTGCCTCATCTGCAACGAACACCAATGGCAGTCCCTCAACGTTCCTTTCCGTGGGTGGCAATCCCAAGCCACCACTCTAGAGATGTCGATAGAACTCGGTCTGGGCAAAGACTCCACCATTCGACACTTTGCCATTCCTCCTCACGTCCACATAGAGGAACTCATATGTCGGCCGACACCACCGCCATCAACACGATACTATGAAACCCCTTATAGTTAAAATAGTATGACCCCAAAATGTGGTGGTGGGACAATGTGGACGTGTTTCCCATCAATTGCCACTCTGCAGTTGGTTAAGTCCCAACGATGGGCAAAGTGGGATGCCATAGTCTGCCATTGATGTGGAGTTGAAGGAAACTGTGGAGTCAAACAAAAACATAAATAAAGTGTAATTTTGCATATAAACATTGCAAGCAGATTAGACACAAACATTCTTGGCAAACATCAGTATAACATTTTTCTGAAGGAGTATTTAAAGGCAAAAAAATAAGGTCCACTTATCAGATTCCTCACCCCCTCTGATGGCCTCTTGGAATTATTTTGGGGGGAGGGGGGGAGATGTTTTGGACAGTTAACCCTTTCCACTTCATTGAGAGCTGAATGCATAAATAATGTGTGTTACTTTGGCCAGCCCCTCTTTACTTACACTATTGGCAGCCCATTGGACAGGTAAGAAGTGTCATAATACAAAATAAAAACTACACACTGTACAAATGGAAGCACATTTTTACATTCTGCAATTAACTATCAAGATAATAGGAGAACCAAACGTTAACCTCTATAGATCCGCGCTATAGCCGAATGACGGCTACAGCGCGGACCTGCTTTGCCGGGACTACGTCTATTGACGGCGCACTCTGTGATGAGACTCGCCTGATCATAGATCGGAGCAAGGGGTCAATCCCGACCCCTTACCACGTGATCAGCTGTCAGCCAATGACAGCTGATCATGTGATCGCAACAGAGCCGGTAATCGGCTATTTTTCCTCCTCGCGCTGAAAGCCGATCACCGGCGGCCGTGATTGGGACATCAGTCCCGATCACGGCCAGATCATCAGTGCCCACCTGCCCCCTGCCAGTGCCATCTAAGTAGGGGAAAAAGTTAAACACATCAGTGCCACCCATTAGTGCCCACAGTGCCATCTATCAGTGCCCACAGTGCCACCTATCAGTGTCTATGAGACTCGCCTGATCATAGATTGGAGCAAGGGGTCGATCCCGACCCCTTACCACGTGATCGTGCCACTCATCCGTGCCACCCATCCGTGCCCATCTTATCTGTGCCCATCTTTGCCCATCAGTACTGCCTTATCTGTGCCCATCGGTGCCACCTTATCTGTGCCTATTAGTGCCACCTTAACTGTGCCTATCAGTGCCCAACAGTGCAGCCTATCAGTGCCCACCAGCGCCGCCTCATCAGCGCATTTCAATGAAGGAGAAAAATGACCTGTTTGCAAAATTTTATAACAAACTATTAAATATGATTTTTTTTTTGCATCTTTTTTTGTTTGTTTAGCAAAAAATAAAACTCCCAGCTGGAATTAAATACCACCAAAAGAAAGCTCTATTTGTGGGAAAAAAAATGATAAAAATTTCATTTGGGGTTCGGTGTTGTATGACCGCGCAATTGTCATTTAAAGTGCATCAGCGCTGAAAGCTGAAAATTGGTCTGGGCAGGAGGGGGGTTTAAGTGCCCAGTAAGCAAGTGGTTAAACAGTACCATTTGAAAGTATTCAGGCAGGCCCTTTCACTACATGCTTTGGGGAATTCATCCATAAATATGACCACAAAAGAGGTAAGTATAGTGTGTATGGGTTTGACAAAGTCAGCAGATATAGGATTGGTATCAGTTCACTTAGCGGTTGGGGGGGGTTCCAAATGAGTTTGGGCCCACCCCAAAAAAAAGTCTCTTGCACTATGCATGAATTTAAGCACACAAATAACATTTGTACAAATTTTAGGGGGTGTTTAGGGTAAATTACTACAATGGAACTGACAAAATACATTAAGTGACTAGGCTAGGTGTATATGGGCCCAGGATAGCATGCTGGGGAGGTTAGTGAAGGCAAATATGCATGAAGGATAAAAAAGGAACTTTAAAAAATTCCAGCATGCATGAGGACAAAGGGAACATTCACAGCATATTACAATCATGGTAATTAGGGAATGATGAAAGAAATACAATACATTAGCAAACATTAAATACACAGAATGTGATGTTAAAGGAGAAAACTTACCTTAATATAGTCCTTCTGCAGGACCTGAATGATGGCAGAACAGGTCTCTGGGATAATGATCCCTAGAGCCTGGGGGGAGATGCCTGTTGAGAACTTGAGGGCCTGCAGATTTATCCTAGTCGCCAAGTACTGCAACGTGGTGACTAGCCTCTGCTCGGGAGTGATGGCTTGCCACATGCAGGTATCCTGCCTGCTAATATAAAGGGACAGCAAAGCCAACAAACGGTGAAAAAACGGTGTCCGTCATCCAGAGAAAATTCCTGAAATTATCAGGGTTATTCTCCTGGATCTCCCGCAGCAAAGGCATGTGAGAGAATTGGTCACGCTGGAGCAACCAATTCTTGGTCCATTAACTCCTCCCCACCTTGTTCATGGAATGGGCTTGTGTCAAAGCAAGAAGCCCAACACCAAGCCCCTGAACAGCAGGAACTCTAGACGAGGACCTACCCGCAACATGGCTCCAAAACGGTCAGCAGGTCAGAGCGAACTAAACAGAAAGCACTGAAAAACAGCAAGGCCTGAAAGAACGAGCTGAAAATCAGAAACGAGTGGACAAGAATGCACTGTGAATCAAATAAGGTATTATAAATAGCACGCACTGACAAACAAATGCAAACTGACTACACACACTGAAAAGCAGATACAAACCCACAAGCACAAACTGAAGAGCAGCAAAGATCTGAAAAGCACGAGGCTGAAAAGCGCGAATTGTCTCTCACCAAACTTCTACTAACATGAGATAAACACGAGATTAGCAGAGCCCAAAGGGTGGTGCACTGGCTATTGAACTTCCCTTTTATAGACCTGTCGTACATGTTGTACGTCACCGTGTTCTTGGCGGACGGAATTTGATGTGACTGTGTGTATGCAAGACAAGCTTGAGCAGAATTCCCTCGGAAAAACCATCCGAGATTTTCCGACAGAAAATCCACTCATGTTTACGCGGCATACCTCTGTTATAACTTTACCTCTGTTTGTCCTGGTGCCAACTACTCCCCTTTTTTATGCCTTGTTGGTAAATGTACAGAAAGTGAGGTTACAAGAATTATTTAGCAGCACTGAAATTAATAAAAATCTGAAGATGTCAAGGAATCGATAATGTTCATCATAAAACTCCCCTGCAATGTAAAGTAATTATCCTATAATAGCATTACTAAATCTTTCTAAACAAAAGGCTGTGGACAGCAGGAGAAGAAAAGGCCCTGATGTCAGCAGTCAGTCGGAGTAAATTATGCTCCAGGTTCAGTGGTCAGTAGGAGTAAAAAAAAAAATGACCTAGCACCTATGGTCATTGGGAGGAGAAAAAATACCCCATCCTTGGTATCAATAAAAGGAATAATGCCCCATCATTGGTATCAGTAGAAGAAACCCTGCCCCTTCATTGGTGTCAGTAGGAAGAATGGTAGAAGTGGGAGGAAATGTGCCCCATCACTGGTGTTCGTAGAATGGATTTTACCCCCATGATTGGTATTAGTGGAATGGATAATGCCCCATCATCAGTATTAGTGGGATAAATTGTGCCCCATCATTGGTATCAGTGAGAGGAATAGTGCCCCTTTGTTGGTATCTGTTAAAGGTAAAGTATCTATAGATTGCTAGTGACAATGAGAGGAATCATACCCCACTGTTGGTATCAATAGGAGGAACGGTGCTGCATTGTTGGTGTCAATGGGAGAACGGTGCCCTATTGTTGGTGTCAGTAAAATAAATAAATAGTGCCCCATCATTGGTAGGATCAATAAGAGGAATCGTACCCTATTGTTGGTATCAGTAGGAAGAACAGTGCTGCATTGTTGGTGTCAATGGGAGAATGGTGCCCTATTGTTGGTGTCAGTAAAATAAATAAATAGTGCCGCATTGTTGGTGTCAGTGGAAAGAACAACATCCAATCTTGGTGTCAGTGAGAGGAATATTGTCCCATTGTTGGTGTGAGTGGTTGGAGTAGTGCCCCATCATTGGTTTTAGTGGGAGGAATAATGCCACATCAGTTGTGTCAGATGGAAGAATAGTGTCATAAGGGCAAGTTAAAGGCAAGCAAAAGGCTTAATCCGGCCTGTGGGCTGCAGTTGGAGGACCAACACCAACTGTGATCACACGAAAAGGAATGTCATTCTATAGAATAGTAGTTGTCATGTTAAAGAAAAATGGGGAGTTTCATCTTTTAAAAATTGATTTCCATCCCTATTCCATCCCTACTATAGTGTGCAAAGAAGGGGGAGGGCCTGTGAAGAAACACAGCTGGGATGTTGACTGTGCCTCCATCCCTGGTAAAAAGTAGTAGTAAAGGGAATTTGGGCCTTATCAGTGCCACCTCATCAGTGCCCATCAGTGCTGCCTCATCAGTACCCATTAGTAAAGGAGAAAAATTACTTATTTACAAAATTTACTGACAGAAACTAAGAAAAACTTTTTTTTCAAAATGTTTGTTTTTTTGTTTGTTTGTTTTTTAGGAAAAAAAAAAAAAAAAAACAGGAGTGATTAAATACCACCAAAATAAATCTTTATTTGTGTGAATAAAATAATACAAATTTCACATGGTTACAGTGTAGCATGACCGCGCAATTATCATTCAAGGTGTGACAGCGCTGAAACCTGAAAAATGGCCTGGGCAGGAAGGGGGTGTAAGTGCCCTGTATAGGTTAAGGGTGTGTACATTTATGCAATCATATTATTTTAGTTTTTTAGTTTTATTTCCCCCCATCTAAAAGATTTCCGTTTGTTGTTCAATTGAGTTATACAGTTTATAGGTCACATTTTAAGGTGGAAACATTACTAAAAAGATTTATCTGTGTCTCATTTTTGTACATCACTGAAACCTGACATTTTAACAGAGGTGTGCAGACTTTTTTTTATATCCACTGTATATCCTAGAAAATAATCCATGGGCACATCCTGCTAATATCCTGGCTTCTTCTGCTTGTGTTCTGTACTATTCAGCTTGCACAGTGTCTGAATGTTTGCTCTGTCTTGTACATATTTACTCTGCATAGTAAATATACTCCTGTGCTGATAAGAGAACTTCAGCAGATCGCACAGACTCACTACTCCATTATTCCTCAACCCCTTCACAACGAGGTCACAGCATAATTACAAAAAATATCTATACAAGGTTTTTTTTTTCCCCATTAAACACCAACCATAAGCACTAATTAAAAAGCTAAGGTGAGCAAGAATAATACAATAGGTAACAACAACTAGACATGACAATAGAAAAAAAACAACTCAGAGTATCACACAGAGTGCAATGCAGAGGGTCTGCTTGTAAAGTTGGATCTGTAGTAGAGAACAAGAGCCGTATAAGCCGATGTCTCCTCTGTAGTGCTTGCTCCTATTCCATGCGGAGTGATACCAACTGCACCCCACCTCTTATACTGGCTAGCGGTCTCCAGAGTGGTGCCAGCAGAAGGAGAGAAGAGATCTTCAGGTCAGTGTGAAGCAATACACTGGACATAATAATATAGGGCTGCTTTCACACTGATGTGCTGTGGTTTACCCACACCCCGGGTGCAGTGTACCTGCAGCTTTCCTGAGGGTTTGCCATAGACTTCTATTATATCCTGCAGGTTTGGTGAACTTTCTGAATGCAGGGGTTTTGGTGAGCTTTCAGAAAGTGTATCACACCTGCAGGATATGATAGAAGTCTATGGCAAAGCATAGCTAACCCAGGAAGATCGCAGATGCACTGCGCTGCACCCGCCGTGCAGGTAAACCGCTGCACATCAGTGTGAAAGCAACCTTATAGGGGGCTCTGAACAGTAAGGCCGCGTACACACGCGGGGACTGTTCGCCCAACTTTGTCCGCTGAACAGTGTTTCGGCAAACAGTCCGCTCATGTGTGGGCTTTCAGCGGACAGTTTCAGCGAACAGTCCGCTGAACAAGGTTTTTCGGAAATTCCGAAAAACTGTCCGCTGAAACAAAGTTTCAGCGAACAGTCCCCTCGTGTGTAGGCTTGTTCGTCAAACTAAGTTCCGCGCATGCTCAGAAAGGATTTACATGCCGAAAGTTATAATGCAGTGTATAGGACGTCGTATTTTTCGTCCCGTCGTACGTGCCGTTCACGTCATCGCGCACGGTTTCAGCAAACTGTTCGTTCGTCGTGTGTGGCCATGTCCGTCCATGCTAATTTTGAGCGGACTGTTTGCCGAAACTGTTTGACGGACAAAGTTGGGCGAACAGTCCCCGCGTGTGTACGCGGCCTAAGAGTTAATTTGGGAGTGGTAAAACCCCATAGTTAAGACGTGTTTTTATCACCCTCGCCCCAACTGCATCCCCTTTAGCTGACAGTGACTAGGGGTGTACACATGTCACAGCCACAGCAGGAGTTATACACCCTGTGATGGTTGGTGGGTGTAGCACCTGCCAAGCATGACCCATGCAAGTGCCCTGCAACCTTGTGCAGGCAGCATTGTGTTGCTTTCTCACCACCTGCTTTAACCCCTTTAATCCCGCAGAAGCATGAAGTTGCAAAGCCCTTGCAAAGTGGCCCCATTTACTTAAAAGGGTCACGATTGGCAGGCGGTAACATCCACCAAGAACAACAGGGGGTTTTATTCCCTCTGCATGTGTACACCTTTGGCTGCTGCCTCATTAGTCAATGATAGGCGGTGCAGCAAAACACATCATTTTCTGGTGTTCTTCCTGAACGCTTGCGGGGCGTGTTTAGTCAACTGAAGGGCAGAATTTTCTATCTGAAAAATATGTGTTTTGCAGCACTGCCCATCATTGAAAAATCCGCCCCATGACATACTAATGCGCCCCTCACTGACATGAACCTCGCCAGCGACAGGCACAATCTGACACAAAAATTTCTTCCGTCGGCTATTGTGCGCAGGCGCCGTCTCGCCGACACAACAGCGGATCGTAAACTCTGCTGTTGTGCTGTCCCGTACGGCGCATGCGCAGTACAAACATCCTGGGCACTTCTCGATAACGGGCACTATCCGACAGAACAATAGCAAGCTGCTTGCTCTTGGAGGCACTGGTGTGTGCTTGCTCCTGAGCGGAAGCGTCCATAAGACACACAGAGGCATGGCTGCCCCCGCTCTCTCCTCATTGGTTCACTGGCTGTGATTGACAGTAGAAGGGGCCAATGGCTCCTGGTGCTGTCAATGAATGCACACAACCCCCGACTTGCTTGAAATGGAGACTCTCAGAAGGGGAAACATCACCATTGGACCAGAGAAGAAGAGGATCCGGGCTGCTCTGTGCAAAACCACTACACAGAGCAGGCAAGTATGACAGAACAAAAAGACATTTACAATTATAAATTCAGCTTTAATAAACTTGTAGCACTTCACATGCACAGGAAGGTACTTACCATAGCTGGACCCCTCATTGCAGGTTATGTGGGAGCAGGAACAGCCTGAAATCAGAATATATATTAGAATGAAACATCATCACCACATCTACATAACACACACTACTACAAGGAGCCACTACTGTCCAATCACTGAGACACACACTGCACTGTCTGTATACAGACTACATCACAGCCAGGAGCCACGCCCGAGTCCCGCCCAGCGGCCCCACACGCTGGATAACTCAGCTACAGACTTTGAATGACCACGCCCATCTCGCTGAATGACAGCTGACCCCGCCCCACATTCTTGATGATAGCGATAGGACCCAAAGCAGGACGGCTCTGCAGATCAAATCAGCTATCAACCACGTGGAGGGGTGTGGCAGACTGATTCCAAAATAACAGACCGCTGTATCCGGGAAAAACAAGGAAGGAGAGCGGAGAGGAGCCGCATAGAGGGGAATCACTGGACACTGGCAGAGAGGAGGTGATCACACAACACCAAACACCAGATAATGGGAATAGGGCACATACCAGGACGTGAGGAGATAGAGAATTGTAGACACCCAGTAACAGGGGAAAACTAAGGAATTCTGGGAAATTAGGGAATGCCAGAGAACAGGAGGATAACTAGAGAATAGCAGACCCCAGGAAATGAGAGGTGACTGGGGAATAACAGACCCCAAGAAATGGGGGGTGACTGGGGAATAACAGACCCCCCAGGAAATGGGGGGTGACTGGGGAATAACGGACCCCCCAGGAAATGAGGGGCGACTGAGGAATAACAGACCCCCCAGGAAATGAGGGGTGACTGGGGAATAATAGACCCCAAGAAATGGGGGGTGACTGGGGAATAACAGACCCCCCCCAAGAAATGAGGGGCAACTGGGGAATAACAGACCCCCCCAGGAAATGAGGGGCGACTGGGGAATAACAGACCCCCCCAGGAAATGAGGGGCGACTGAGGAATAACAGACCCCCCAGGAAATGAGGGGTGACTGGGGAATAATAGACCCCAAGAAATGGGGGGTGACTGGGGAATAACAGACCCCCCCAAGAAATGAGGGGCAACTGGGGAATAACAGACCCCCCAGGAAATGAGGGGCGACTGGGGAATAACAGACCCCCCCAGGAAATGAGGGGCGACTGGGGAATAACAGACCCCCCCAGGAAATGAGGGGCGACTGGGGAATAACAGACCCCCCCAGGAAATGCGAGGCGACTGGGGAATAACAGACCCTCCCAGGAAATAAGGGGCGAATGGGGAATTCCATCCAGACCCCAGGAAATGGGGGGGGAATGGGGAATTGGGGTTTAAAAAAAAAAGAGTTGGGGGGGCACGACGACTGGTGACTAGACCAGCATTTGACAACCAAGGTGACATAGCACCGCCGTGTGCAAACAGGGCTCCTTAAGGATGCCATGCTGTGTCCTGTATGTTTGCAGAGTGTAATGCATTTCTATGGTGCAGGCAGGCTAATCCAGGGTGGGTGTTATTTGGGGTGGCCACTGCATTTAGTATAGATGGAAGTCCACCAATGTCCACATCTGCCCTGCCTCTCGCCCACTTACATTCTACTACAGTGGTGGAGATTAGAAGGCAGGGCCCTGATGTGAAAGTGTGTGGAGGAGGGGTACGACTCTGATGTGAATATGAAGGGGAGGGGGAAGTAGGCACTCTAATCTGAAGGGGGGGTGGGGTGGTGCTGAGGACTCTGATGTAGATGGGGGAGGGGAGAGGAAACTGATGACTTTAATGTAAAAAGGGAGACTAAGGACTCTAATTTAAAGGGGACGGAGGAAGGTGGGTGCTGATCATTTAGAAGGGGGGACTAAAGACTCTGTGGGGGAGGGGGATCTGATGTGAAAGAGGATGATCGGAGACACTGGTAAAAAAGGAGGGGCTCTGGTGAGTGGTGTAAAAGTGGGGGCTTCTAACATGATGGGGTACCCCATTTTACAGTGGGGTGCCAAGAGATTATGCAAACTTTTGAAGGGTGTCATGACTTACAAAGAGTTGATAAAGACTGCTATGGGATACCAGATTAGAGGGGTGACTAGAGAATGGCAGACCCCAGGTAACAGGAGGGCAACTGCCATAAGCCAGGTAAGAGGAGGGTGACTTGACCCCAGGTATTAGAAGGAAAACTAGAGAGCCAGACCCTGGGTAATGGATGGTGGTGAATAGAAATTGTCAGACATCTGGTAACAGGGAAACTAGAAAGGGAAGGAGGTAGGGGGGCGAGTAACTGACGTTTGCCAGGTAGCAAGAGGGTGAACAAAGAGTACCAGACACCAACAGAAAGGGGGAGAGGGGGTGATGGAGGGGAAACTAGACACTAGGTAATGAAGTGGTGCCTGGAGAAGGCCAGGCATCAGGTAACAGAGGGATGACCAAAGGCGGGCAGACATCTGATCACATGGGGTAACAAGAAACTGACAGGTACCAGGCAACAGGGCCAGTAAAGAAAGTGTGCCAAACATCATCATTACCATGGTAATGGGGTAGAGAATACCCCTAATAATGGGAGGATCTAGAGACTGTCAGATGTTAAAGGATAAATTCACCTTTTTAGAAAGAAAAAGCAAACATATTTTTGCAGAAACAATTGATGTTAGGGGCACTCTGATGAGGGACCCTGATGTAAAGGGGCACTTTGATAGGGGGCACAGTTTCCGTTTAATCATCCTATTACATACTGGCATCACCTCTACACTATCTTTCAGATGCTACTTCAGTTAAGCCATCAGTTCTACCATTTGTGCTTGCATTTGTATCACAAGTTGCTTATGGAATCCTCTACTAAAATCCATGATATATAAGTGTGACCTTCATAGTGCAGTTTATATGGGCACAGTTGTGGCATGTTATTTGGTTACATAGAAGAAATCACAAACGATGAGGTGTTTGTTTTTTTACCTTTTTTATAGGCTGTAATGATGGCGTGGCTCATTAATGCTTGTCTTCTGGCACTGATTCCAGTCTTCTCCACCAGTCATGACTCCTGTACCCCTAAGCCAATCGTTGGTGAAGATGCTCAATTCTGCAGGTGTGTGGGGTCTGCTGATCTATTATAGGAAGGTGTATGGCGCCATCAACTTATACAGCGCTCTACATATATATATTCTACATTCACATCAGTCCCTGTCCTCTAGGAGCTTCCATTCTCAGGTCCCTAACTCACATTCATGCATACACATACTAGGGCCAGAGTCAATTAGCCTACAACAGTATTTCTCAGCTCCAGTTCTCAAGGCGCCCCAACAGGTCATGTTTTCAGGCTTTCCAATATTTTGCACAGGTGATTTGATCGATTTCATTGCCTTAGTAATTACCATAGCTATTTCATTTGAGGGAAATACTGAAAACATGATCTACAAGCATGCTTTGGTGTGTGGGAGGAAACCAGAGTACCTGGAGGAAACCCACACAGGCACAGTGAGAACATGCAAACTCTAGGCAGATAATGCCATGGTTGATATTGATCAGTGAATTATACTAGGGTTGCATCGATACTGGTATCGGTGCTGATACCAAGTATTTGCACAAGTATCGGTACTTGTGCAAATGCACCCATACCTGAAACTGATACTTTCAGGCTCATTTCTTTGGTGCTTGTAAAAAAAAATTAAAAAAAAAAAATTAGAAAAAAAAAAAGAATAAAAAAAAAAAAATGGTATTGGTGCATCCCTAAATTATACCAATCAGAATTTAGCAGGTGTAATGGACAGATTCTGTTGTCTGAAAATGAAAGAATTGATTAAAAAAAAAAAAAAGTTCTAGCCTTCCCCCTACTGTACTGAAACAACGCATTTCTATTTCTGTATGTGGAGATTTTTGCTCACTTCGCATCTGGTGAAACTTTGTTATTTGAACAAGAACCTATGGGAAATCTATATAACCAATTGCAATAAAACTCAAGGATCCTTGTACATCTTATCTAGAACAAACAAAAAAAATGATTGGACAGGCAGCTGTTTTAGCAATGAATATAGAGGGAATTAAGTATGTTTGATTTTGCGTATAATGCATTTTTGCTGATATTTAAAACTATATTTGCATTATATACTGCGTCTGTGATTGCCCTGATACATGTACAGTAGCTGCATGAACTCTGCTCACATTGTATTGTATGTATGAAGTTTTATATAGTTAAATACAACTCATTCGGACTGCTTTGTAAAAGCTCAAAACAATGTTCAGCCTAAAGACAGGCCCTTCAGTATGGTGGAACTAAACCTCATTAGACCTTTTGACAGATTCCATACCTGGCAATAAGCAGAAGTTTCATTTGTTTTCTCGCACCTTACAGTGAGGACCTTCAGGTCAAATACCCAGAAATGGGCGACGTTTCCTGCCTGCATATACCCGCCTGCAATGGCTACATCCAAAAGCTGGTGAACTCCTGGCATATGCCAGAGATTAAATACACCAAGGCCAAAGGGGTAAGGACATCCTTCTGATCTAACTGCTGAATAATAACAGAACAAGTTTGTATGGAATGATTATGTAGATTTAGAATTTTTTTTTTCTCAAGTCGTCTTCCAGGACGGCACCCTGAGAGATGACTGGTCCACCTGACAGGAAACACAATCAAAGAGGTTAAAAGCCCCCGCCCCTCCCCGTGCTCCTCAGTTCTTGATTGTGTTTCCCCACAGCGAAACCGTTTGTTATTTTTTCCTAGACCCGAAGCCTGGGGCTGGTGGTCTCCCCCTGGGAGCCAGACCTAATGCCTGGGAAGCCTCTAGGTCTGGCAGGATGTTCTCATCCTTCCTGGGGGGTTCCCCTATATTTTCCTCAGGGGGGGCAGCAGAAACTGGAAGAGCCCCCCTGAGCGCTGAAGGACCCTGGGTACAGTGGTGTACCCAGAACTTCAGGGGCCAATTTTCCTCTCCTCTCCTTACCTGTGCGGTGGCCGTGCAGAAAAGGAGCCTGGTGTCCCTTTTTGGCTCAGGGTATCTCTCTGAAGACTCCAGGTCCAGCAATCCAGAGGGTTCTTGGTGCAGCTGGAGGCAGTATCTCCCCTTTGCAGCAGAGGTGCTCAGCTTTCTGGGGAGGTTTGGCACCATCTTCCTGGAGCTTGGTGGAGGAATGACATCACTTCCTCCACAGAACAGGAAGTGAGCTCAGAGTTCGGGTCATTTCCTGTCTACAGCAAAATGGTGGCCGTATCAGCATGGAGGTAACCACAGCCTCAGCCTCACAGCTGATTTGCCAAATCGGGGACATAAATCCAGGAGGAGCAGGCGCCCACTTCTCCCACAGACCGGCTGCCTTCGCCTGTGTTAGCTGTCCGAAGAAGCTCACTGGTGCCAGCAGCATGGAACGTGAGGAGAGACCCGCAGGGTCCATGGCCATGGAGGAGACCACAGGGGGTGAGTCCGACCGGCCGCCGGAGGTTTAGATGGGGGAGGGTACCCCAACTCTTCTCCTCTGGGTGGTACAGTGCTGTATTGTAATGCCTGTATGTTTTTGTTTCAGGGGACGATGCCACTGCCCTTGGGGTTGCCAGCCGTCCCGTGAAATCTTCCACCCGCTCTAAGCGTTGTGGAAACTGTAATGCTAGATTACCCCCAGATCATCCTAAACCCTTCTGCTTTAAATGTATACAGAAGCTGACAGGGAAGGAAACCTCTCAGATAATGGAGAAGTTTCTCACAGTACAAACTGAGATGCTGTCCACTCTGAAAGCCTTTCAGTCCTCCCTTAAGTCTAGGGATTCAGAGGCTCACACCAGCAAGGACGCCTCCTCCCAGGAGGGCTCCGCTTCCTCTAGGGGGTCTAGACGGCGGGCAGACAACCCAAGGTATCTCCAGTCTCAGGATTCAGAGGAGGAGGATGAGTCCGAATCCCATGGGCAGGGATTCTCGGACGAGGGTGTGTTGGACAGCCAGGAGGAGGATGAGGGGGAGGACTCCAGGTCTAGCAGGCATATCTTTTCAGCCGATGACATGGAGGGACTACTGAGGGCGGTTTACGCTTCTGAAGGGATTCAGGAGCCCACGGCACAGGTCTCTGCCCAAGACAAAATGTATAGGGGCTTAATTAAACCACAGACCAGGGTTCTTCCGGTACATCCTGCACTCAAAGATATTATCTTAAGGGAGTGGAAGGATCCGGAGAAGAGGCTCCTAAAGTACAAAACATGGAAGCGTAGATGCCCCTTTACTGAGGAGGATGAGGAGAAGTTTTTCAAGACTCCTAGGCTAGACGCCTCCCTGGCACAAGTTTCTAAACAATCCGATCTTTCCTTTGAAGACACTGGGAACATCAAGGATCAGATGGATCGGAGGGCAGAAACTATTTTGCGCAGGGCCTGGGAGGCCAACGCGTCGGCTATGAGCCCCGCGTTGGCCTCAGCCTGCATCGCTAGAAATGCGGACATGTGGATCTCTAAGCTGATAGACCACATCTCCCAGACTTCCAAGTCTAAGGAGGTCTTAGATTCATTGGAGGTCGTAGGCAGCGCTGTTGCATACCTAGCGGATGCGGCCGTGGAGACGGTGCGCACAACCGCCAAGTCTGCTGCCTTACTAAACTCGGCTCGGCGAGCCCTATGGGTTAAAACTTGGGACGGGGATGGCTCATCTAAGACCCGTCTATGTGGCCTCCCTTTTGAGGGTTCCCTCCTTTTTGGTGCTGGCCTAGACCAAGCCCTTGCTAGGTCGACCGAAAAGGGGAAGAAATTCCCTACTAAACCGAGGAGGGATAGGAAGAGGTTTTTTCGTGGCCCCCAGGCAAAGAACCGCTTCTCGGAGAAAAAGGTCTCCCCTAATAGACGTTGGGGGGCTGGGAAGGATAAGCAGAAGTCAGGCATTCTCTTTTCCAGCCAGAAGTCAAGCGACAAGACCTCCAAATGACATTCCAGTGGGGGGAAGGCTTTCCCACTTTGTCCCTCAGTGGGAAAGGGTCACTCAGAGCCCCCATATTCTACAGATCATAAAAGAGGGTTACAGGTTAGAATTTCTTTCCCCTCCTCCCTCCAAATTTCTCTTGACCCACCTTCCCAGGGATCCTGGCAAGGCAGCAGGAGTCCTACAGAATATAGAAGAACTGGCCAGGCAGGAGGTCATAGTGCCTGTTCCAGAGGGCCAGCAGGGTCAGGGGTTCTACTCCCATATATTTGTGGTACCAAAGCCCTCAGGAAGATATCGCCTCATCATAAATCTAAGGCATCTCAACGTCTTCCTGCGGTACAAGAAGTTCCGCATGGAGAGTGTTTATTCTCTCAGGAGACACCTTCTCAGGGACGTGTTCATGGTAACCTTGGATTTAAAGGACGCCTACCTTCACGTCCCTATATTTCAGAACCATCAGGTCTTCCTAAGATTTGCAATTGCCTCTCCAGAGGGAGTTCAGCATTGGCAGTTTGCGGCCCTCCCCTTCGGGCTGGCATCCAGTCCAAGGGTTTTTACAAAGATCCTGGCAGAAGTAGTGGCCTTCCTGCATCTCCAGGAAGTAGCGCTGATTCCCTATTTGGACGACATTCTGATTTACAATCAGAATCGGGATCAGCTCCTTTTGGATCTAGCCAGGGTAGTGGAGACCTTAGAATCCCTGGGATGGATCATCAGCAAGGAAAAATCCTCACTGATTCCGGCCCAGACGAAAATGTATCTGGGATTCCTGGTGGATTCCGCGCAACAGAAGTTAGTTCTACCCCAGAGCAAGGTAGAGGGTATAATTTCAGCGGTCCTTTCTCTGTTAGAGGCAAAGACATCTCCATACAGAGGGATTATGAGGGTGCTGGGCCTGATGACGGCAGCTATCCCAGCAGTTCCTTGGGCACAGCTGCACTCCAGGACCCTCCAGCACTTCCTCCTTTCCTCTTGGGACAGGAAAGGGGTTTCTCTAGAAGTAGAAGTGGCCATTCCGATCGAGGTAAAGGATTCTCTTCACTGGTGGCTTCACCCTCAGAGGCTTCAGGGGGGCCTCCTTTGGAGTCAGCTTCAGCCGCTCAGGATAACAACAGACGCAAGTTCCTGGGGGTGGGGGGCCCACCTGGAGGATCTAACAGCCCAGGGTTCCTGGGACGTGAGTCAGAGAAAGACATCCTCAAATTTTCGAGAACTTTTGGCCATCGGGGAGGCATTAAAGGCTTTCGAAAGGAGGATCAAGGACCAGGAAGTTCAGGTCCTATCAGACAACGCCACGGCAGTGGCATTTGTCAATCATCAGGGGGGCACCAGATCTCCAACTCTACTGGCTCTATCTTTAGAGATCATGGGTTGGGCGGAGCATCGGATTATCTCCATTTCCGCAGTCCACATAAAGGGGTCCCTGAATGTAGAGGCAGACTATCTCAGTCGTCAGCCGATTCTTCAGGGAGAATGGGAGTTGAATCCAGAGGTATTCTCCCTGGTATGTCGGCAGTTCAGCGATCCAGAGATAGATCTGTTCGCCCGCAGAAAGAACAGAAGGGTAAAGAGATTCTTTTCCCTTGCCCGAGAGGGGGGCTCAGAGGGGATAGACGCCTTGGCCCAGGTTTGGGACTTCCGGTTGGCCTATGCCTTCCCCCCCATGGGGCTTATTCCGAGGGTTCTTCAAAAGCTGTTTCTCTCGGAAGGCGCCCTGATTCTGATAGCTCCTTGGTGGCCCAAGAGAGCTTGGTTTCCAGCCCTGCAGGGTTGGTCCATAGCCCCGCCTCTACACCTTCCTGTTCGGCGCGACCTTCTCCTTCAGGGTCCAGTTTGCCATCCAGACCCCAGCTTCTTCAGGCTGACGGCCTGGCTCTTGAAAGGCAGAACCTGCGGGAGAAGGGCCTGTCGGACAGAGTAGTGGATACTCTCCTCCTTAGTAGGAAGCCGGTCACAAGGCGTATTTACGCTAAGACCTGGGGGATTTTTTCTCGCTGGTGTCAGGTGAGAGGGACTTCACAGCAAGAGATCCCGGCCATTCTGGAGTTTCTCCAGGATGGAGCAGAGCAGGGGTTGGCAACCAAGACACTTAAGGCACAGGTCGCAGCCTTATCCTGTTTTTTGGAGAGACGCTTGGCACTAGATCCTCTGATCAAGAGGTTCCTTTTGGTCAGAGAGAGGTTGTCCCCTGTCCAGGTGTCTAGGTTCCCACCATGGGATCTTACCTTGGTGTTAGAGGGCTTAACAAGGCCCCCCTTTGAACCAATAGACCAGATCCCCCTCAGGATCCTCACCTTTAAGTTGGCCTTTCTGCTTGCTATTACATCAGCCAGGAGAGTAGGCGATATTCAGGCTTTTTCAGTCAAGGAACCATACTTTCGTTTATTTGAGGACAGGGTTATACTTAGGCAGGACCCCCTGTACCTCCCTAAGGTAGCATCCAGGTTCCATAGGTCTCAAGAAGTAGTGCTACCTTCCTTTTGTAATAATCCCCAAAATGAGAGGGAAATTTCTTTTCACTATCTGGACGTCAGACGTTGTTTATTATCCTACTTAGAAAAAGTTAAGGAGTTTAGAAGGTCCAGCCATCTTTTAGTTAATTTTTCTGGCCAAAAGAAGGGCCAACAAGCCTCCAAAGCATCCATAGCTAGATGGATTAAGCATGCCATTGCTTTAGCCTATGAGCAGTCAGGTAATGCAGTTCCTAGGGACCTGAAAGCTCATTCCACGCGATCTCTGGCAACCTCTTGGGCAGAAAGGGCCGGAGCTTCAGTGGAGCAGATATGTAGAGCCGCTACATGGACAAGCCAGAACACCTTCCTGAGGCATTACAGGGTGGAGTTACTGTCCCCTCAGGATCTGGCATTTGGCAGGAAGGTCCTGCAAGCGGTTGTCCCACCCTAAGGTAGGCCTGAGCTACTTGCTCCTCTCTCAGGGTGCCGTCCTGGAAGACGACTTGAGAAAATGACCAGTTACACTTACCGGTAACTGTGTTTCTGGGAAGTCTTCCAGGACGGCAGGCCTACTTCCCACCCGTTCTCTTTAGGTTTAAATTAAGGTATAGAGTGTGGTGGTGTGGTGTGGTTTTCTTCACTCTCGTGCACTGGTGTGGGTCAATACTTTGTCACAACTGAGGAGCACGGGGAGGGGCGGGGGCTTTTAACCTCTTTGATTGTGTTTCCTGTCAGGTGGACCAGTCATCTCTCAGGGTGCCGTCCTGGAAGACTTCCCAGAAACACAGTTACCGGTAAGTGTAACTGGTCATTTTTTCAAAATGGTATTGTCTTGAAATAAGAAGCTGCTGTAATCATCAGTCAATATAACTTACGAGAGAGAAACTCCTGTAAAGTACCAATATTGCTCAACTTAATAAATTTGGGCTGCAACAACCGCAGTGCTTGCACTGCCTACCTAGGGTTTGGCTTGGATTCTGAATGATCCCAAAATAGACAAGCTGTAACTTTAGTGCTGTCAACTTTATCAAACATCTAATAAAATTAAAGCGGAGGTCCACCCTAAAGTGGACCTTCCGCTCATTGGAATCCTCCCCCCCTCCGGCGCCACAATTGGCACCTTTCAGGGGGGAGGGGGGTGCAGGTACCTGTACAGTACAGGTATCTGCACCCGCTTCCGGGATAGCTCTCTGCGGAAAGGGGCGTAGATTACGCCCCTTTCCGAAAGTCCCCCACTGCCTGCTGGGAAACACAAAGATTGCAGAGGCAGCGGGTCCATCCTTATTGCGCAGCGCGACTTGCGCATGCGCAGTAGGGAACCGGGAAATGAAGCCGAAAGGCTCCACTTCCTGATTCCCATACCCAAGATGGCGGCGGCAGCACCCGAGAGACGATCGAGAGATCGGCTTCGGGTGCCGACATCGCGGGCACGCTGGACAGGTAAGTGTCACTATTTTAAAAGTCAGCAGCTGCAGTATTTGTACTGCTGGCTTTTAAAAAAAAATAATAATAAAACGCGGACTCCCGCTTTAAGTGCATCAAGTGACTAAATGTATAGATCTGTGTATAAATGAACTCAAAATTCATATATTAAACACATACAAAATTTGTGCTCCTTGTATACTTTATGTGGGTTATTTTATACTTGTTTATTCATTTCATTATTATATGTTTAATTCATTTTGAGATCACTTAAAGGGACAGCACATGCATTTTTGGTACTCGCACTATATTACCAAAAGTATTGGGACATCTGCCTTCACATGAACTTTAATGGCATCCCAGTCTTGGTTCAATATTGAGTTGGCCCACCCTTATTCAAAGGCATGGATGAGCGAATTTGGGGTGGAGGAACTTAACTGTAGTGCACAGAGTCCTGGCCTCAACCTGATAGAACATCTTTGGGATGAATTAGAGCAGAGACTGCAAGCCAGGCCGTCTCATCCAACATCAGTGCCTGACCTCACAAATACTCTTCTGGAAGAATGGGCAAACATTCCCATAGACACACTACTAAACCTTGTGGGCAGCCTTCCCAGAAGAGTTGAAGCTGCTATAGCTGCAAAGGGTGGGCCAACTAAATATTGAACACTACGGACTAAGCCATTATAGTTCATGTGCGTGTAAAGACAGGTAGGTGTCCCAATATTTTGGTAATATAGTGTATGTCTACATATCCCATATTAGGATATTAGAGTACTGCTGTCCTTTATTTACATACTTTATTGACACAGAGCACAGGTGTTTGGTTAATATACTTAACCACTTAAGCCCCGGACCATTTTTCTGGCCAAAGACCAGAGCACTTTTTGCGATTCGGCACTGCGTCGCTTTAACTGACAATTGCACGGTCGTGCGACGTGTCTCCCAAACAAAATTGACGTCCTTTTTTTTTTTTTTCCCCACAAATAGCGCTTTCTTTTGGTGGTATTTGATCACCCTTGCAGTTTAATTTTTTGCGCTATAAACAAAAAAAGAGACAATTTTGAAAAAAAACACATTATTTTTTACTTTTTGCTATAATTTAATATCCCCCCCCCCCCCCCCCCAAAAATAAAAAAAAATATTTTTTTTTTTCCCCTCAGTTTAGGCCGATACGTATTCTTTGACATATTTTTGGTAAAAAAAACAAAAACTCAATAAGCGTTTATTGATTGGTTTGCACAAAAGTTATAGTGTCTACAAAATAGGGGATAGATTTATGACATTTTTATTATAATTTTTTTATTTTCATTTTTTTACTAGTAATGGCAGCGATTTTATTTGTTTACATCGGCATCTCCCCGTTCTTCATCTCCGTGACATGATCGCGGGTATCCCTGCGGACATTGAGTCCGCGGGTCACGGACCTCGCGGCAGGTGCGTGCCGCGCCGGCGGGAAGTTCAAAGTAACGTACACGTACGTTACTTTGCCCATCCGTGCCATTCTGCTGACGTATATGTGCAGGACGCAGTCGGCAAGCAGTTAAAGTGGTTGGAAACCCTCACATACACCCAGTGAAGGGACTATCCTCCAGGTGATACAGAGATGAAAGACATCCTCCTACAAAAAGGCGTACCTGTCTATCTGCGGTCTTCTCTTCTGTACAGTTGCTCAAAGTCCAGAATTAATAAAGCTTTTGAGCTGTGAAAAAAAGGGGGCGGAGAGCTGAAGCTCAGTGAGGTGAGCTGATTGGGGAAGGGACATATCCCCTCTTCACACAGGAACAGAACTGAGGCTGTCAATCAGCTGGAGGTCCTTCCCCATCACATTTCTTTTTCTCTTGGTGTCAGGAAAACTTGTCAGATGATTCATGCTGGCAGCAGAGGAACGAATGATACTTCTAGTTTGAGACAAGTACACACTATATAGGGATATGCTTTGTTCATATTTCATGTCTGAGGTTTACAACCGCTTTAAGATTGCGTTCTGAATGGTTGTGAGGCAGGTAGTACAACCTGAGTCTGTCTGTTACCATCATTGGCTGACACACTGCATTGACCACGTGTTACATTATTTCTGTTGCTGTTTAAGTAGGTGAATCCCTGACCCATTGTCTGCCCTCCAAGGCAGCTAATCAAACAGATCTATTTGATCAGCTACTTTCCTGGCTGTACCGACCAGGGAAACCGTGCTGAAACTGGAAGTGAGGAAAATCCGTGACGCTTTGTTTGTCACAGAGGAGATGAAGAAATGAATGTTCCTCCAGCCCCTCTGTTGGCAGATGACCCAAGTGCCCACAACAGTCTGGGGTTTCCCGGTGGGACAGGAGAGCCCAGGAATGGCAGCTGTGGGAAAGGGCGTTCCTCTTCCCAGCCCTGTAAAACTGATCTTACTTTTACGTGAAAGCCAAACACTGGCTGTAATAAAATAATACTGTGTGTGTAAAGTATATAGTATTTGCGCTGGGTGAAAAGTTAAAGGTGACCGCTACTCAAATATTAAATTAAATCCTACAATATGTATATTTTAGATTTGCTAGGAAGAATACAATAAAAGTAACAAAGTCTAAAAACAAAACAAAAAAAAAAACCCCTTAGTGGAGAAAATACTGCTTAAACTCCCTCCATGCTGGCCACAAATGTAAAGCTGAACTGAAGGCACAAATAACAAATTGTGATCAGGCAATGTCTCTTCTGTATTGGAGTAATTGCACTGAGAGCAACTGAGCATGTGCAGAGCAGGTGAGACTAACACAGTATTGGATTTTAAACAATATAGGCGCTTATTTTTAATGTTTTACTCTATACCTGCAAAAGCCTGAAGGCATCTAGCGGGACACAAGTTGCACACTAAAGCAGCGCTCCACCCAAAAAGAGAAGCTCTGCTTGTTCGCACTGCCGCCCCCTTACCCCCCCCCCCTCCATTGCCACATTTGAGACTTGTTTGGGGGGAGGGGAGAGAAGGTACCTGGTTCTGACAGGTACCCGCTCCCACTTCTAGGTAAGATTCCCCCACGGCGATCTAGGACATTTCCAACCCCTCCTCCTTGAGAACCTTTTGCTGACATATGGTGGTAGTAGTAGGCGTTTTGGCTGAAGGATAGTTATGATGGTCAGAGTCTCACCATGCTTGATGTGTAACACATGATGGGTAGAGATGTGCCCACCTAGGAGAGAGTGGCATAATGCCAGGACTTGCCACAATTTTCTTCCTGAATTGGTCAACAGGTGTGAGCAGTAAAGTCCATTTTTTTATTTATTTTTTTCCTACACCGATAAAACGGTCAATATCTGTTAGGCTGGATTCACACCTATGCATTTTTAGTGCTTTTTGCAGATTTGCACTACAGCCAGCTTAACATGGTTTCCCATGGAACACGTTCTGTAGAGCAAATCTGCAAAAAGCACAAAAAAATGCATAGATGTGAATCAGGCCTTAATGAGACAATTTCTTGCCGTAACTAAAAGCATTAATTATTGATCCTTTAGGTGTAAGCGATGGTTGACTTAATCACACTACCTGCTTTTTGTAGCCTATTTGTGTGTTACAAGAAACTGGTATAAAAGAGGGAACTAAAGGCTGGCCATACATTATACAATTTTCCTTTCGATTTACCAAACCCATATAAAATGAGGTCAGACCTAAACACTTTTTCAATTTGTATGCAATCAAGCAGACCCTTGCACTACATAGTTGAAGGTAAATCTAAAGGAAATTGAATAAGAAAATTGTATTAATGTATGGCCAGCTTAAAGATATAAAAAAAAAAAAAATCCACCACAAACTCCTCTTCTTCTCATGTATGGCATAGAGGGTATTGTGAATGTGGTCATTTGTGCAATACAGGTAACATGTCCGTATAGTTGACATTTAGGGCTGGTTTAATGCATATGTATGCAGCAGAATAGAAGTGTATAGGGCCCATTTAGACGGCTAAGCCATATGACTTGAACGCATGATGTCGCTGGCAGCTAGATCCTGCAAAAAAACTGTTGGCTACACATTGTTGATATTGCCATGTTGGTTCTGAGCAGCACCAATGGCCCTATTGTCAGTGTATGCTGCAATCGTTAGCACAGACATTACATCCATGCGGACAGTTTTAACGCAGGATCTAGCTGCCAACGACATCATGCGTTCAAGTCATGTGCCTGCCTCAGTGAACCCAAAAGGTTCTTTATTTCTCTGGCACATGAACGTCTTTGCAATTATGGGAATTTGTGGAATTAATTTGGGAGAACAAACTTGGCGTGTGGATATTCTCTCTGTGGCATCGATGGGAATAATTCTAGTGGTAGATGACTTCTTTAGATTTGATTCAGACTTCTTGTACACTGCTGCAAAAAGCACATAAAGAAATTATTTGGGTGGTGTCGCACTACTTCTAGTGCCCATTCATGCCACAAAAATGTCCACCAGATCTGTACCAGATGCTTTTCTGCATGCACATTTGTATGAGTTTTTGCATTTTGGTATGTTTGCGTTTCTGAATGTGTGTTTGTTTGTTTTTTTTTTTTTTTTTTTTTTTTTACCCCCCCACTGTACTTGGGTCTTTCATGATGCAAACAGCTAGGGATGCACCGAATGGGTTTTTTGGTGCCGAAACCGATACCGAAAATGAAAAATACACTAGGCCGAAAACCGATACCGAAAATGACTGTTTTTAAAAAATATTTTTATACAGGAGTCGGTCAGAGACTGGGGACATGGTACAGGAGGTGGTCAGAGACTGGCGACATGGTACAGGAGGTGGTCAGAGACTGGCGACATGGTACAGGAGGTGGTCAGAGACTGGCGACATGGTACAGGAGGTGGTCAGAGACTGGCGACATGGTACAGGAGGTGGTCAGAGACTGGCGACATGGTACAGGAGGTGGTCAGAGACTGGCGACATGGTACAGGAGGTGGTCAGAGACTGGCGACATGGTACAGGAGGTGGTCAGAGACTGGCGACATGGTACAGGAGGTGGTCAGAGACTGGCGACATGGTACAGGAGGTGGTCAGAGACTGCATGCATGGTACAGGAGGTGGTCAGAGACTGGGGACATGGTACAGGAGATGGTCAGAGACTGGGGACACGGTACAGGAGATGGTCAGAGACTGGGGACACGGTACAGGAGATGGTCAGAGACTGGGGACACGGTACAGGAGATGGTCAGAGAACGTGGTACAGGAGGCATCCCCCATTGCAGGCCAGTGTCCCCCCATTGCAGCCAGTGTGCCTGTGCCCTATTGCAGCCAGTGTGTGCCATTTTGCAGCCAGTGTGCCATTTTGCAGCCAGCCTGTGCAGGGAAGAGAGCCGCCTCCGTCGCCTGTTTGATCACAGCGCCGGCAACATCACAGCTTTCATTTCAATAGCTGTGTGTTCCCGGCCGCGCGCCGTCACACACAGCCCCTCCCCCTTGTCCGGGCACTTTGATAGACAGATCATCCGTCCAATCCTGCGGATGATCTGTCTATCTAAGTGCCCGGACAAGGGGGAGGGGCTGTGTGTGACGGCGCGCGGCCGGTGTCTTGTAAAATAGTGTCCCCCATCAGATGCTGTCCCCTGCGTACTGCGCATGCGCCGTACACAGGAACATAGATTCCGAAAATTGCCGAGGACGAACGGCGCCTGCGTCGTGAGTCCAGGTTCTATCCCCACTATCCAAGTGGACATAGAGTTAGAATAAAAAAGAGCCGAGCGCAGCGAGGCCGAGCCCGAAGCGTGGCGAGCGAAGCTCGCCCGCGAGGGGCCCTCTAAAATTCTTAACCCTATGTCCGCTTGGATAGTGGGGCTACCTCCTCCACTCACGGCGCAGGCGCCGTTCAACTTCGGAGTTTTTCCGAAGCTTCGGCTGCTCCGTACTGCGCATGCGCAGTACGGAGCGGACAGCATTTGATGGGCGGACTGTATTAGGCAGAACACCGGGAACACACAGCTATTGAAATGAAAGCTGTGATGTTCCCGGCGCTGTGATCAAACAGGCGGCGGAGGCGGCTCTCCTGCGCTATGCACCCCCCATGATGGGCGTCACCAGGGGCGGGGGCGGAGCCCGCCCCCACCCAGGCCACGCCCCATTTTCGGCTCCATTATCGTCCGTTTTTCTCTTTCGGCAAATTGCCGAAAAGGGCATTTACGGCCGATATGTTTCGGCGGCCGAAATTTCGGTGCATCACTACAAACAGCACTGCATTGCATGTGGTGTAAATGGGCTCTTAAAATGACTGTTACATATGAAACTAAATAGGAGTGTTCTGTTCAGTCCATATCTTGTCCTGTATTACTTTGTGTTCTATTTCACTACTATTCATTTGTGTATTATAGAGCTACACTGTAATTTGTAAATGTTCTCTCCTTTTGGAGACAAATAAAAACTCTTTTGTTAAAAAATAAATAAAATAGGAGTATTCTAAAACACTGGAGAATTAGAAATCAATTTATTATTATTATTATTTTTATTATTATTATTATAAAAAGCCAATCAGTAAAGTCCATGGTGATCTCAGGAAAATCCTCTTCTTTAAAGTGCCAGTGATCAAAATTTGTACCAAAGTAATTGTTTGTCTTCTGCTTGTCATCGCCAATTCTCCACTTGTGCCCCAACCCCAATGGGTTTAACCTCCCCAAATAAAGATGCCCCCCCTTTGGCTTATACCAAAAAGGTCTACACAAGCTTTTACACAGCATAGTCGCTTTGCCTCTGCTTACTGCCTCTTTTGCACAGGGTCCAGGTATGATTCTCATGCGGGGAAGGATCAAACCGCAAGAGATCTCATAATGTATACCATCTTTAATTCAAATCCATAAAGTTTAAAAAAAAAACTCACTCACATTTTTTTAATGCCCATCCCAGTACCCAGGAGTCATGTGCCGTTTTTTTTGTAAACTATCGCCACTTCGCTATGCTAGCCCACGTGTGTGCATCCACTGTTGCAAACCAGAGAGGACATGCTTGCCTCTGACGTACGAATTTCATCCCTGTATGGACATCATCAGGAGGCGTGGCCCTTATTATTTTTATATTTTTTGTTCATATCATCTGGTGTGTAACCAGCATCGCAAAATCAGCAATTTTAATGTTTTTTTTAATTTACTTCTCTGGCATGGATGATCAGTATGGAGTCAGGAGTGATTGACACTATGTACCTGTTGGCTGCTGATAATTATGTGAAACGTTACCAGACTGACTGGCATTTAAAAGAATATGGACTTAAATGGACCAGGCAACAGTTTATCACTTATCCTGGTTTGTCCAGTGAATGAATCGCTGTACACTAGTGGGCTTTTCTTTGGAGGACCGGCACCATATGAGGAAATAAACTGCTGGATTGGGTGCTAAAATTGTAATTCTTTAATTACGCGTAGAATACACCACCATGCATAGATGAGAGAGAGAGAGAGATGGTTCCCTGATACATTTAACTATATATAATTTAATGTACCAACTGTCGTTTTTGGAAATCTAATGAGACATATTCTATAAGGGACCTTATTATAGTAAGATAGATGGCAGTGAGTATATATTATATTTTGTTTTATTTGATCTATTTTAGATAAAATAGCTTATTGGAAAAGGAGAAGGGTTAGGGTGGGGGTTTGGGATAAAGAGGAATGAGATGGGGGGGGGGGAGGAGGGGATGCCATGGTCTGTGGGCTACAGCTGGTTACGGCTTTATCACGATAGTGATTACAGGCCAACAACACTGTTTGCGGAATCGTTCGTCTTGGTGTTTTGTTAATCGGTTAGTAAAGATATTCTCCTTTCTGTAGTGTAATAAGTATTCTTTTTGCAGCAAAAAAGCTCTGCAGAAGAAGCAATACATTACAAATACAAAATCCTATAATGTTTTCAGGCTTAAAGGCCTTTACAAATGTTAATATATTTTTTAATGATGTGCAGAGAGACCGGATAATGTGTAAACTATAGGAACCAATCAGATTCCATCTGTCTTCAGTTAGTTATTAGCAGTTAAATTAGAGAAGCCCAGTCACCTGTTACAGTATATTACACATTGCTGAATTGCCACATGAAATAAACCCAACAATGTTGTAAATGTTAGCAATATGAACTCCCTGTTTTTGTCCACTAGATGGCAGGATTGTTGCATAGTGTTGCACTACACTGGCTCATCTGGCTAATATGACAATGACTTGTCTATGCTCCAGTATATTTTGTGGTACTTTTGAGTAAGAGTGACAATTTAGAAGACCAGATATGTTACAGCAGCCTGTACCCCATCTGCATTTCTCTGCCTGTTAATGGTACACAATCGTACATATTTGCACAATGAATCATTTTTGTAGCAGTTGTGTAATTATGGGGATAAATGATGTACGTATATACACTTTATGGGATGAAAATGATGACTGGTTATAAAAGTCAGGTAATCACTATAAAGCGATAAATCAGGAGGTGGAATTTTTCATCTCTTACCCATATGAATTTGGTTCAATCTGCAGAGATGTAACTCAGCATTTGGCAAGCCTCGCACAATCTAAATGCATAATTAAAAAAAACTGACTAATTGTCAATGAAGGATAGTAAGAGAAATAACTAAGCTGATTCTGTTAAATGCTAGTTCTTTGACTCTTGCCTTGAGATAAAGCTTCACTTCGCAAAGAATACCCAAGTACATGTAAGGAAAATAAAAAAAAAAACGGCAAATTTCCTTGCACATGATTGGATGATGGAAGTCAGCAGAGCTTCTGCTCATTTACTAAGCTCCCGCGCATGGCTCGGTGTGTGTGAATGGACACACAGAGCAGCGGCTGGGCTCGGGAGCACCCATAGCAAGCTGCTTGCTGTGGGGTGAACCTGACAGGGAGGAGCGTTGGCATGGGACCCGAGAAAAGGAGGATCCGGGCTGCTCTGTGCAAAACCACTATACAGGACAGGTAAGTATAACAACATGTTTGTAAAGTTTTTTTTTTTAATTGTGTGTTTTTTTTATTTATTTATTTATTTTTTATTATTAAAATATCACTTTAAGGTGTTAGTATTACCATATTTATCGGGGTATAACGCGCACCGGCGTATAACACGCACCCCAAGTTTAGGAGGGCATTTTATGGAAAAAAGTTTTAGGAGGGAAGTTTAAGGGAAAAAAAATGTACATTTAAATGCCCGTCAATGCAGCCTTATCAGTGTGCATCTGCAGCCTTGTCCATAATTGCAGAATGATCAGTGTCATTTGCCGCTCGCCCAGCGCCGTTTGCAGCCTTGCATAGTGTCATTTGCAGCTTGCCAGTGTCATTTCCAGCTCGCCCAGCGCCGTTTGCAGCTTTGCCCATGTTTAAATATCCCGCCGCCGAGACAGACCGAGCGAGCGGCGCCGAAAAAGACCGAGCCGTCTCTACTGTGTACTCGGCTCGGCTTGCAGTCCCACCCATACTGGGCGGGACTGCGAGCCGAGCCAAGCCGAATACACAGTAGAGTCGGCTCGGTCTTTTTCGGCAGCGCTCGCTCCAGAAACAGCAGGGAGGCGGGACTACGAACGCAGCCGAGCAGACGGCTCGGTCTTTTTCGGCGGCGCTCAGTATTTTTGCCTCACAGACAGTGGGGATCGGCGTATAATACGCACCCACGACTTTCCCCCGATTTTAAGGGAGAAAAAGTGTGTGTTATACGCTGGTAAATGCTCGCTCATAGCCGCCAGCCATCCGACCTGCCTTGGAAGTTTGTGATTTAACTAAAGGCTTTTTAGTTTGGGATAGAGTGGAGAGGGATTGGAACACCTGTCAGTTGTTATTGCCGTCTATGCCCCCCTGTTAGGGAGATTCCAGTTCTCTATGTGTCCTGTTTTACCATGATCATTGAAAGTAAAAGAAAATCACACATTTTTGGGTTGTACCCAGAAAAGGAATAGAGGGGTAGTCTTCTAATGGGGACACTAGTCCCTAAGTGATTCTCTTAATTTACAGGGATTTTCTCTCACATCCTGTTTGGCTATGGGACAGGAAGTGAAGCAAAATCTTCCCAGTGGGACAAAGATGGCAACAATAAAATGCAAGGTAACAATAAAAATTGACATCCTGGCCCAACCTTTCTAAAGAGTTCAAGAGCAGGGGTCTCCAAACTATGACTTGAGTTGTTGCAAAAGTCCCATCATGCTGTGGGAGTCATGCTTGTAACTGTCAGCCTTGCAATGCCTCATGGGATTTGTAGTTTTGCAATAGCTGGAGGGCTGCCAGTTTGAGACCCCTGCTCTAGAGGTTGTTGGGGGGTTCCTTGAGCCATGAGCATTTTATGCCTTTCAGATATGTAACCGCTGACACCCATTATTAATTACCTTTTTACCTATCTGTAATTGGGCCCTTCTCCCACTTACCACCTTCTCTACTGAACTTACTCAAAATAATTGTTATATAGTAACTAATATAATAGTAATCTAGTGTGGGTGTCAAATACTCAACGTTACGTCACCATTTCTTGATCTTTTTATTTATTTTTGTATTTCAACTTCCTGTTAATGTTAATGTGTCATGAGCTGTAGATATTGTAATTATCCGGGTTTCCCTGAGACCTGAAGGTTATTTCCACAGGTTCATTTGTGTTTAAAAGGGTTGAGAGAGGCTGTTCTAGCCCTTCCCTCTCCCAAAAAAAAAAAAAAAAAAAAAAAAAAAGCTTTGAATAGCTCTGGCCTTTAAAGTTATCCTAAGTCCATATGATAGGAAATATTGTGTAATCCTTGGAAAGGCTGCTGTGCATTGAACAACTCTCTGACAGTAGCTGTGTGCACAGTAATGTTTGGGGACCTGGTCAGAAGAAGGTCTATTCCCATTTCCCAGGAATGATGGAAGAACTGTCACCAATCTCTGATGATCCCTCTAGTGCCAGTTTATATGGCCAACCATAGACATAATGAAATGCTTCATACTACCAACTGCTTTGGATCATTCATCAGGTATGCAGCTGTTAGGTATCTCCATTGATAAGAGCAAGGGATGAGAATTCTACTTTCTGCATGGATAAAGCGGCCCTTTTGGACAGATTCAGGATATCTGGGGCTCCTGTGGAACTGTTTGCTCTTATTTGTTGGGGCAACAAAAATCTATCATTTTAGAGTCTGTATTTATGTTTTTATCTTTGAATTGAGGTTGTGTGTTATTATTAATCCCTTTTTTTTTTTTTTTTAATAGTTTTAACAGGGTTACAATCAAACAAGTAAAGTCATAGCAGTAGTAAAGTCATCATGTCTCTGGGATTTTCTCCACATATGAGGCTAACTGTTAGATTATTAGTTTGAACAAATGGTACAGACAGCCCCTGGGGTAAGAGTGAGTACAATGGGGGTCACTATAGGGTTTATAGAGGCCTAGCTTGAGAGATGGGAACAGTAAGGCTACTTTCACACTGGGGTGCTTTTCAGGCATTTTTGTGCTAAAAATAGCACCTCAAAAGCGCCACTCAAGCCACCCCAGTGTGAAAGCCCGAGTGCTTCCACACTGGAGCGGTGCGCTTGCAGGATGAGAAAAAAAGTCCTGCAAGCAGCACCTTTGGGGCGTTGCAGGAGCAGTGAATTCACTGCTCCTAAAATGCCCCCGCCAAACGCAAAGTGCCTGCAAAGCGGCGCTTTGCGGGCACTTTTAACTGTGGCCGCTAGCGGTGCTTAAAAACTCCCTGCTAGTGGCCAAAAAGCGCCGCTAAAACGATGCCCCGCCCCAGTCTGAAAGGGCCCTAAGATGGCATTGGGCAGGGGCTAACTATCTATAGCAGGGGTCTCCAGCTGGCGGCCCTCCAGCCATAACAAAAGTCCCATCATGCCTCTGCCTTTGATAGTCATGCTTGTAACTGTGAGTCTTGCAATGACTCATGGGACTTGTAGTTTCGCAACATTTGGAGTGCCACCAGTTTGAGACTTTTGGTCTGCAGATTACATGCTGGCAGGTGCATCCCTGTTCACCATTTTCAGGTCCAATTTCAGTCCGAATTTTGGGCTAAATTCAGACCTGAAACAGACTAGAAGATGCACAGAACCGCTCCCGAGATGTGTGAACCCGCTCCATAGAGAAGTGTTGACAATTTTCTGACATTCAAATTGGATGCAGATAAACCGGCATCCAATTCACAATAGTGTGAACCCAGCCTTAAACAGGACTGAAAGTCAATTCACAAAAAAAAAAAAACATTTGCATGTGGTAAATAAGTAGTGGTCCCGGCATACAATATTTAAGGAACTGGCAGCCGCCGGCATCCTTAAACAGTAAACAACCAGGTTCTTAAGGAGCGGGTGGCAATTGCCTGCAATTTAAAAATCGGGGGGGGGAAAAATGGCGTGGGTCTCTTTCCACCTCTGCAACGAGGGGTTTAGCGAATGTGGACTTTTTTTTTTTTTTTTTTTTTTTCCATTTTCTTTTTTCTTCCTCCGTGCATCACCGATTGCGGTAAAGAGCCAAAGATGTAGGTTCTTTACCATGTGATCAGCTGTGTCCAATCACATGTAAACACATGTAAACAAATGCTGGTTATCAACTTTCTTTTCCTCAGACACCGACAGCATGGAGGAAAGGAAATGCCGATAACCAGCTTTCCTGTGGTGATGGGAGATTTAGACTGATAATCAGGCCACTGGTCATTAGTGCTGCCCCATCAGTGTGAATATTAGTGCCCACCAATGCCGACTTATCAGTGCAGCCTCACCATTATTGCCCATCAGTGCAGCCACATCAGCGCAGATCAGTGAAGAAGGAAATTACTTATTTGCCAAATTTTACAACAGAAATAAAACAGATTTTTATTTATTTTTTAAATGTTTGTTTAGCAAAAAATAACCCCCCCCCCCCCCCCAGTGGTGCATAAATACCACCAAAGGAATTTCTATCAGTCTCAAAAAAAATTATAAAAATGTAATTTGTCTGCAGTGTTGCGTGAGCGCAATTGTCATTGAGAATGCTACAGCACTAAAAGCTGAAAATTGGCTTGGGCAGGAAGGGGGTGAAAGTGCCCGGTATTGAAGTGGCCACTCATGTGACCTGGGCATTCCTGAAATTCTACCCACAATGCTCATAAAACCGTATGGTCGTGCATTCACTTCTGGCCATTCTCCGCGGTCTATGGCCAGTTGTATACACCCCAAAAATAGAATAATTCAAGTAGCGCTTGTAGCAATCTGCTACATGGTGAGAATCTTAGGACATAATTGTGGGCCAGATTCAGATCATTCTTTTTCACAGAAAAGAGGACACTATCCATTCACTAAGCTTGTGCGTTATCTCATTATTGGCTGCATTGTGGAAAAGATTGCTGCATGTCTCAGCCAAGCCTGTCGATGTGAAAGCGTTGTGGGTATGAGTAGTTAATAGATTTTACAGGCCATTTAACATTAGCAAAATTTACTTTTTAGAATTCCCCCTGCCCCTCGTGGTGAATTTCTTTTAAAAAGCCATCCTTCTCGAAACTAATAGTGGGTCATGTGAGTGGAAGTGTGTGAAAGAAGAACAAAGATTGCGTCTCTCTCATTTGTCTAGTACGACACAGGAGAATGAAAGAAGTTCATTGGTTTTTATGGACATCAAGAACAGTTCTTCAGAAGTTTGGATTATGCCACCTCCAGCTTTCTGTATGTCATCCGTTCTGTGACTTTCCAGGAAAACTAGACCTAGTGATATCAGGTTTTGGCCCCCTCTGCTGCACCAGTTTGTAGTGGAATCCAGGATTTTCATCACAACTGTGAATAGAAATGAGAAACGCTGTAATCTAGTGGTAGGGATTTAGTGAGCCATTGTACAGCATTCAGGTTGGGCAAAAGGTATTACTGAATAATACCAGTAGATGTATCTACTAGGGCTGAAACAACTAATCGATTATGAAATTAATCGATTACTATTTTCATAATCGATTAATCGGCCAGTAACATAACGGGGTAAAAAAAAAGACAAAAATTAGCCCTTTATAGTACAAAAATGGCAAATATTCGCTACTGTAAATACCACGTTCACAGTTCTACAGTTAAAAAAAAAAATTAACTCCTTACAGTAGTGATTATCTGCTTTTTGTTGTAGTATAAAGGGCTACTTTTAGTTTTTTTTTTTTTTTTTTTGTTTTTTTTTTTGTCTTTTTTTTCCCCTCTAAACGTCTTAGAACTGGTTCACATCTCTGTGTTTTTTGGTGCTTTTTGCAGAAACGCACTACAGTTCATTTCATCTTTTTTCAGCCTCTGCTGTGTATTTGGAAGCGGTCAGGGACTATTTTTTAACGCAAAACAATGCTTTTTTGGTTCAATGTACTTCAATGGAGAAGCTGCAGAAATGCATATAATGGGTTTTGCAGCAATTTGTGTTTTTTAATCTGTCCAACAACAAATTGGCCAAAAAAAAATGCAAAAACTCAAATGACAGCAAAATCACATGCGCAAAAATCAAAATGAACAGCAAAAAACACTGCAGAAACAGAACAAAAGCAAACTGCATACTGAGGCTTATGCTGGCCACACGGATCAATTTTCAGAGGAAAAATTCTTTGTACATTCGCTGAAAGAATGTATTTTTGAAATTTTCACTTGTTTTTAACATTCTGTTTTTAAAATGAATATAATTTCTGAACGAAAATCACATACACTGTCTGGAAATTCCTTTCACCAAGCAGTTTTCTAATTTTCTCATCACTGTGTTTGAAAATGAACATCAATTTGACCCCACTAACTATTACAAAATCGAAAAAACATTCTTAAATTTTTATTATTTTTTTGTGGGAAGATCTCCTCTAATAGTATATACAGTATATCTCTTCTGACTGTTGTTCTCAGAGTGGATTCGAGATTTTGCTCTCTAACTATATAGTATATATTTATATTTACCACTGCATAGAGATATTTAAGAATAAATAGCTTTTTTTTTTTTTTTTTTTTTTTTTTTTTAACGTTGCATATTAACTAAATTATACACCACGCTTTTTATTTTTTAAAGGTTATTAACCGATTAATCGAAACAATAATCGGCCAACTAATCGATTATGAAAATAATCATTAGTTGCAGCCCTAGTATCTACCCCATACAGTTATCAGGTTAGAATATTATAGTTAAAGCTGTCCTTTTAGGCTGGATTCCCACCTATGCATTTTTAGTGCATTTTGCAGATTTGCACTACACTCCATTTACCATGGTTTACTATGGAACACGTTCTGTAGTGCAAATCTGCAAAATGTAAAAAGCACAAAAAAATAGATAGGTGTGAATCCAGCCTTATTGAGACCCCAATCACCAGCTTAAAACATTTTAGGGAAAAACGCAGAAAAATCAAAGTATCTAAATGCTAACTAGCAATGTTTTACCTTTCCATAAACGATTCCTTTTATTTTCAGTGTGCCTCTGAGCTTTCTATTAAATTTGATTAGTACAGCATAAGTCAGTTCCCTAGCACAGGTCCCATCTCCCCTCGCATGCCATAGCCCCCTCCCCGGTTCTAGGAGTCTCTAATTGTCTTTGCTGGCCCAGCTCCTTTGCCCCTCCCCCTCACTGCATAACCTTTTATTTGGTAGCAAGGGGAGGAGTGAAGGAATACTATACTGTATAGGTTGAGGAGTCTGCTAATATCACTTCCATAATGGTGGTGCTGAGCAGCAGTCTAAGCCCTTGTACACATGGTCGGACATTCCGACAACAAAATCCGTCAGATTTTGTCTGAAACTGGTGTTGCATACACACGGTCAGACAAAGTTGTCAGAAAATCCGTCCATTCGTAACGTGATGACATTATTTAGTTACGCCGGGACTCTGTTCAGGCTAGTAGCCAATAGCTTTGGTCTAGGAATTTGATCTGAGCATGCGTGGCACTTTGTTCGATCGCATTCTCTACAAACGCTCGGACAAAGTCCGATCGGATCATGTTGTCGGAAAATTTTATAGCCCAGCTCTAAAACTTTGTCGGTGGGATACTTTCCGACGGAAACAGTCTGATGTAGCCCACACACGTTCGGATTATCCGACAATGTGGTCCGATTAGACATTTTCCGTCGGAATGTCCGACCGTGTTTACAAGGGCTTAGGAATTTTGCATGTCTACACAAGGAAGGTTTCTACAGGTAAATTACATTCACAGTAGAGCTGCACGATTCTGGTCAAAAATGAGAATCATGTTTTTTGTTTTTTTGCATAGGATAAAAAGATCACGATTCTTGCGACATAAAATCTTTCACGTCATATAAAAAAATAGGCTAACTTTTCTGTTTAATGAATAAAAAAAAAAAAAAACTAAAGTAATTTTTTCCCAAAAAATTGCACTTGAAAGACCGCTGCGCAAATACAGTGTTATACAAAATATTACAACAACCACCATTTTATTCTCTAACCACCTCCCGCCCGCCCTATAGCCGAATGACGGCCGTAGAGCAGGCGGGTTCCTTCGCCTGGCCGTCCCTGGAATCGCGGAAGTTTTGTATTCGCCGTGTCTCCCGGAGACAGGCAAATACAGATCGCCGTTCACAGCGCGATCACAGCTGCCAATGGGAGATGATCTCAAATGTAAACATATGAGATCATCTCCCATTGCCGTGTCTCTCCTTCCTCACACAGAGACCGCGTGTGAGGAGAGAGAGGATCTGTGAGTTGAAACATTGTTTCAGTGTCAGCCCCAGTGCCATCTGTCAGCCCAGTGCCATCTGCCAGTAGTGCCAGTGCCACCTGCCAGTGCCACCTGCCAGCGCCAGTGCCACCTGCCAGCACCAGTGCCATCCGTCAGTGCCAGTGCCGTCAGCACCAGTGTCAGCGCCACCTGCCAGCGCCACCTGCCAGCGCCACCTGCCAGCGCCAGTGCCGTCAGCCCCAGTGCGGCCAGTGCCACGTGCCAGTGCCACCTGCCAGTGCTACCTGCCAGTGCCAGTGCCACCTGCCAGCGCCATCCGTCAGCCTCAGTGCCAGTGCCACCTGCCAGTGCCACCTGCCAGTGCCACCTGCCAGCCACAGTGCCATCTGCCAGCCCCATTTGCCAGAGCAATTAGCCAGCACCATCTGCCAGCACCATCTGCCAGCGCCATCTGCCAGCGCCATCTGCCAGCACCATCTGCCAGTGCCATCTGTCAGCCCCATCTGTCAGCCCCATCTGCCTCCAGTGCCATGTGTTGTCAGTGCCACCTGCCACGTCAGTGTCACCTGCCACATCAGCGTCACCTGTCAGTGTCACCTGCCACATCAGCGTCACCTGTCAGTGTCACCTGCCACATCAGCGTCACCTGTCAGTGTCATCTGCCACATCAGCGTCACCTGTCAGTGCCATTTGTGATCAATAAAAATGTCACAAAGATTGTATTCAGCTGAGGAGGCATATGATATCCTTGCAGCCGACGAGAGCAACGGGGAGGTTTCCGCTTCGGATTCCTCCTCATATTCAGATTCTGAGTCTGACGTGGACTACGAGCCTGTCCTCAGCAGCGGTACCATGACAGCCTCAGAGGAGGAAGATGATAGTCCGCCCGTCAGACGAAGGCGCACTGGTGAGGAGGCGGTACCATCCACCAGCACCGCAGAGCCATCCACCGGCAACCCAGTGCCATCCACCGGCACCACAGTACCTCGGCAAAGGCCACGTACAAGTGGGGTGTCAACTCTGCCCCAAAGGGTTAGGTCCCATGCCAGCCTTCCCTATTCCCTCCAGAACCCCTTGTGGCTTCCTCCTAACTCAGGAGAAGCTAACATTCCCCCTTTCACTGCCAACCCAGGAGTCCAGGTGGACACACACAATTTTTCCCTGATGGACTTTTTCCACCTAATTTTTACAGAAGACATGCTTGAATCCATTGTGGTCCAGTCCAACCTATATGCCCAACAATTTATTGAAAGCAACCCAACGTCCTCTTATGCCCGTCCCTACAGTGGAGGAGTTTAAAAAAATTTTGGGCCTCACATTTTGTATGGGACTAAACAATAAAAATGAAATATGTGCATATTGGTCATCCCACCCCATCTATCACATGCCCATCTTTTCCTCAATAATGTCCCGGACCAGATATCTAACCATAATGAGATTCCTACACTTTAATGACAATACCCAGTGCCTTCCCCGGAATGACCCAAATTTTGATAAACTTTTCAAAATTCGGCCGCTAATAAATTATTTTTCTCAGATTTTCCCCCAGTTGTTTACCCCAGACCAACACATATGTGTGGCTGAGTCCCTGATCAAATTTTCTGGCAGGCTGGGCCTAAAGCAATTTATTCCCTCCAAAAGGGCCCGCTATGGGGTGAAAATGTATAAATTATGTGATCGAGCCACAGCGTATACATATTCCTTCATGGTATACGAAGGGAAGGACACCCAGCTACATCCCCCTAATTGCCCCGAATACATCGGATCGAGTGGAAAAGTTGTTTGGGAACTCATAAACCCACTCCTGGAGAAAGGCTACCATCTGTATGTGGACAATTTTTATACCAGTTTACCCCTGTTCCGCAACCTCCATAGAAAGCAAACTCCAGCATGTGGTACCGTAAGAACGAACTGGAAGGGCTTTCCTCAAAGCCTCGTCAACAAAAGGCTAAGAAAAGGCGAAGCGGCGAGTTTACGGAACGAGGAAATTTTGGCTGTGAAGTGGAGGGACAGAAGGGATGTCTACATGCTTTCTTCGATCCACAACAACACTTTTGTTGAGATCACCAGGAGGGATGGCCCAATACAAAAACCCACTTGTATCCATGAGTACAACATGTTCATGGGGGAGTGTCGACTTGAACGACCAGATGCTCGAACCCTATCTTGCCACAAGAAGAACATACAAGTGGTATAAAAAAATTCAATTTATTTCTTTAATTTGGCCATATACAACACATATGTAATTTATCGTAAGTCCACAGAAAGACCCATACCCTTCCTTGGCTACCAGGAGGAAATCACCACTGCCCTTATATACCCCAATGGCCACAAAACATTCGATCCGATGTAATTAGCAGACTCTCTGAACCACATTTTCCTGATAAAATCCCTCCCAGACCAACAGGCCGAAGACATCAGAAAAAATGTTGTGTGTGTGTGCAGCAAACGAGGAGTGAGAAGAGACTCCACTTATCATTGTGCCCAATGCCCTTCCCAACCAGGCCTCTGCATAGGTGACTGTTTCCGCCGTTACCATACTTCAGTGAATTATTAGTGAAGTATGGTAACCATAACCCTCACTTCCTGCCATTTACCTTCAAACCCCTTATGCCTCTGCTTGCTCTGTAACTGACCCTGGCTTGTTATTCGACCAGGCTTCTGCCTACTGATTCTGTTTATGCCTCTGCCTGATCTGGAACTGACCCTGGACTGTTTGACCATGCCTTTTGCCTGCCTCTTGGACTGATCTTGTACCCTCTGTGGACTAGTGGGATTCATAACAGGGGTCTCGCATATGTGAGGGGCTCCAGAATAGTTTTTTTGGATGAAGAAGACAATTTCCTTTGTTTTCTCATTCCTAGATTAGGGTCTGGAGACTCGGAGGCTTCAAAGAGATTTGGGTGGGAGAAGCCTCTACCCCTATCCCCATTCTGTCCTGAACAAGGCCCTACTTCTGCCTGCTGCCTGTAGGACCTATACCATCATGCCTCTGCCTGTCGCATTAACTGACCACACCACATGGATGGACCTTGTTCCTGCCTACTACCAGGACCAATATTTTGGCAATGCTGACGATCTCTGCCTGCACTGACCTTGGACTGTATATGGACAGTATCCCTGCCTGCTGCCAATATTGACTATGGACAGTATACCTGCCTGTTGCCTGGAAAATTGTGTTCACTTTTGCTGACCAAGTCCCTGCCTGCTGCCTGGACCAGTGATATAATCCTGTGGACAACTGCGCTGCTAAAACCACAGGTAATCTTTTGTTTACTCTTTTCTCAGTAGAATGTATTTTGGGGTGTAATTCTTGGTATGTGCATGCTATGTGTCCCTGGAACACCTGATGGTGTTCCTTGCATGTTGGGCCTCTGTATGTGGCCAAGCTGTGTAAAAGTCTCACATATTTGGTATCGTTATACTCAGGAGGAGTAGTAGAACGTATTTTGGGGTGTCATTTTTGCTATGTACATGCTATGTGTTGGAAATATCTTATAAATGGACAACTTTGCGTAAAAAAAAAAAAAATGCGTTTTCATTTTTTATCCACATTTTCCCAAAACTTCTGGAAAAAAAATGAACCATTCAAACGACTCAATATGCCTCATAGATTATACGTTGAGGTGTTAGCTTTCCAAAATGGGGTCACTTTGTGGGCATTTCCATTGTCCTGGTGCTCCAGGGCCTTCAAAATTGTAATAGGTGGTTGAGAAATGAGATGTGTAATTTATGCCCCTAGAACGCCTAATGGTGCTATTTCAATATTGGGCCTCTGTATGTGGCCAGGCTGTGTAAAAGTCTCATACATTTGGTATCGCTATACTCAGAAGGAGTAGCAGAACGTATTTTGGGGTGTCATTTGTGGTATACACATGCCATGTGAGAGAAATAACCTATTACATTGAAAATTTTGTGAGGAAAAAAAAAAAAAAAAAATCTTCATTTTCCAAAGAATTGTGGGAAAAAGATGACAACATCAAAAACCTCACCATGCATCTTAGTAAATAACTTGGAATGTCTACTTTCAAAAAAGGGGTCATTTGGGGGGTATTTGTACTTTCCTGACTTGTTCGGGTCGCAAGAAATGAGATAGGCCACCAGTACATCAGATGTGATCAATTTTTTATGATTCGCACCACAGCTTGTAGACTCTCTAACTTTCACAAAGACCAAATAATATCCACTAATTTGGGTTATTTTTACCAAAGATATGTAGCAGTATAAATTGTGGCCAAAATTTATGAAAAAAAAATTATAATTTGCAAAATTTTATCACAGAAACAAAGAAATATGCGTTTTTTTTCAAAATTTTCGGTCTTTTTTCATTTATAGCGCAAAAAATAAAAACCCCAGAGGTGATCAAATACCACCAAAAGAAAGCTCTATTTGTGGGAAAAAAAGGACACAAAATTCATTTGGGTACAGTGTTGCATGACTGAGTAATTGTCATTCAAAGTGTGAGAGCACCGAAAGCTGAAAATTGGTCTGGTCAGGAAGGGTGTTTAAGTGCCCAGTAAGCAAGTGGCTAGGGTGTCTACTAATATATATAATTATAATAACTTTTGGAGGTTCTAAGTAATTATCTAGCAAAAAAAGTAAAATGATTTTTACTTGAAACCAACAAATGTCAGAAAAAGTTTTAGGGCCGGTTCACACTGCGGGCGATGCGAGGCGACACCGACTTGCCTCGCCGCGACCTCAGCGGCGACTTGCAAATGACTTCTGTATAGAAGTCAATGCAAGTCGCCCCAAGGTCGCCCAAAAGTAGTACAGGAACCTTTTTTCTGAGTCGGAGCGACTCGAGTCGCTCCTCTCAGAACGGTTCCATTGTACAGAACGGGGGCGACTTGTCAGATCGCGGCGAGGCGAGTCGTGTCGCCTCGCATCGCCCGCAGTGTGAACCGGCCCTTAGTGTTTTAAGTGGTTAAACTGTTTTCACTTAAAGGCTATTCCATTGACAAATTGTTACAATGTTTATACTTAAGTTCAACTGATAAAGAATGTTTTGATTCTTGGCAGACTTTTTTCTCTTCCTTTCTTTTGATGTCTGTGGCTTCTGAAGTGCAGAGAGAATTCTTTGCATAGAAAGAATTGTGAAAGACTTTAGTCAAGATCACATAACAATTCTTGCCGATTAGTCGTGCAGCTCTAATTCATAGCATACATACATACATATAGTCTTAAATCTGTTTTGAAATAAACGGTCTGCTGACAGTCTCATTAAGAGCTAAGCCCCATAACCTGTAACTACATCCCAATCCCCTCATCTAGTGGCCCACCATCCAGTAAGAGAAATGGTATTGTTTGCTAAGATGCTGTACACAGTCATGCTTGGGTGAATGCCGATGGCTTGTGCACTGGAGTTTACCCATAAATAAAAAAAATGATATATATTAGCGTCTCTGTGCGGCACCTGTGGCTTTCATGATTCAGCACAAAGGAGCTGGTAAGCATCCATGTGCATGGGGCCTTACCCTAAAGGGTAACTCCACTTTCATTGGGGGGGGGGGGGAAGAAATGGCAATTAAAGAGAAATAATATAGCGTGTACAATTGCGATGGCATTCCGGTCTTAGTCCGTAGGGTTCAATATTGAGTTGGCACACCCTTTGCAGCTTTAACAGCTTCAACTCTTCTGGGAAGTCTGTCCACAAAGTTTAGGAGTGTTTCTATGGGAATGTTTGACCATTCTTCCAGAAGCACATCTGTGAGGTCAGGCACTAATGTTGGATGAGAAGTCCTGGTTTGCAGTCTCCACTCAAAAGGTGTTCTGTCGGTTGAGGTCAGGACTCTGTGCAGGCCTGTCAAGTTCCTCCACCCCAAACTCGCTCATCCATGTGTTTATGGACCTTGTTTTGTGCACTGGTGGGCAGCCATGTTGGAACAGGAAGGGGCCATCCCCAAACTGTTCCCACGAGCATGAAATTGTCCAAAATGTCTTGGTATGCTGTCTTCACTGGAATGAAGGGGCCAAGCTCAACCCCTGAAAAACAACCCCACACCATAACCCCCCCCAGTGAACAAAGCAAGGTCCATAGAGACATGGATGAGCAAGTTTGGAGTGGAGGAACTTGACTGGACTGCAGAGTCCTGACCTCAACCCGATAGAACACCTTGGGGATGAATTAGAGCGGAGACTGCGAGCCAGGCCTTCTCGTCCAACATCAGTGCCTGACCTCACAAATGCGCTTCTGGAAGAATAGTAAAACATTCCCATAGACACACTCCTAAACCTTGTGGACAGCCTTCTCGGAAGAATTGAAGCTGTTATAGTTGCAATGGGTGGGCCAACTCCATATTGAACCCTATGGACTAAGACTGGGATGCCATTAAAATTCATGTTCATGTGCAGGCGTCCCAATACTTTTGGTAATATAGTGTATGTGAATTGGGTGCAGGTTTCCCTGCATCCAATTCGCATAACCAGCAAGTGTGACTGCTCTCAGTGGAGTATGTCCGGGACAGCCGCTGTCCGGATTGAAAAATGGTCCGGGGTGAGTTTGGGTTCGGTTCAGGTGCGAATTCAGGCAAAAATTCGGACCTGAACCGGTGAACAGACATGCACCGAACCCGAGGCATGAACCTGCGCCCGCATATGTGTGAATGCAGCCTTGCATCTAATTTCAGCTGTGTATATCTCTGGATCATATTCATATTTTGTTTTCACTGAAGGTAACTACTACTGTGTGTGTGTGTTTGTTTGTTTGTTTGTTTGTTTGTTTGTTTGTTTGTTTGTTTTTTGTTTTTTTTTTTCCCCATCATCGTATCCAGTTTACAATATCCCAGATTTGTTTAACATGGACTTGAAATATAAGCTGTCACTGTGTTGTATGGGCAAGATGACAGTATCATTTTAACTGCTACCACTTCCAGGCCAGTTTTTTTTTTTTTTTTTTCATCACTCCGTCAACTCCAAAAATTTGGTTATAAACATCATGATCATCATCCTAGGCTTTCTGGTCCCAAGCAAAGGATGCCAATCTATACAGATCAGTCCATATACACATCCCCAGGCCATCTAACTCCGCCTTAATCCCTATTGATCTCTAAGAGTGGAGTGATTAATAAAAAATATTATTATTCAGGATTTATATTTGTTCAAATGTATTGATTTCTGCCATTGGGAAGCTGAAACTCCTAATTTCTCTCATTAAGCTGCTTTGGGGAAATTTACTTGAGGGGAAACTTTATTTAATTTTTTTATATCTTTTTTATTTTATTTTTTTCCTCCATATTTGGAAGGGGGGGGCAGATAAGTATTTTTATTTTAAAGAAAACATACAAAGCTTGTTTGGCTGCACTTCTCTAGTGGAACGCAGGACTGCAGTTAGTTTAGCACTCTTGTGACCTGTTTTTAGATGGCAGGTTGAAGCCCGATGTCGTCTGACATCACAGCCGGTCCAGGCTCTGGAAAGTTCGTGGACGTATGGTCGGGATCCGGCCACATGCCTGGACCGACTGATGTCTGCCCCCTCCACAGCATGGCACTCCATTGAGTGCGGGGGGGGGGGGGGGCAGACCAGGTAGCCGGTGACTGACAGCCAGCAGCTCTCTGGTCACGGAGCTGTAAGAACTGAGCGATTGGCAGTGTTTGATCACTCGGTTCTCAGAGGCGCCAGGGGACAGATGCAGCATCCAGCTAGGTAAGTATGATTCTTAAAAATAAAAAAAAATACTTCTCTTAAGCAGTGAATGTCACATTCATCAAACATCCATTGCAAGTGAAGGAATCGCTGTCATTTAAAATACATGAACCAGGAAGCTTCATCTGCAGTGTTTTGTTTTTGTTTTTTATGGCACAATCACTGCTTTTTACATGCACCTTTTTAGTATCTTTATTTATTTTATTTTTATTTTTTTTGGCTGTGTATTTTGATATTTGTGTACTGGCAACTTTTTTCTTTTTACTGATATTTTTTATTCTTTAAAAACCTGTAATATAATGAGGCTAATAAGGGTGTTTTTATTTTTTTGGCACAAGAATAGGTCCACCATAGCTGGAAGGAGATTTCATAACCATTTAAAGCCCACTTAAAAATCAAGAAAAGCCACCTTCATTATTAAATCCAATGAATTTCTCCAAGGGTCACATTTTACTGACATAAAACTGCTGTGACTGCTAATAAAGTTTTACCTAGTATGCCTCAGTTAGTTTTGTCACTTACTTAAAGCGGAGGTCCACCCTAAAGTGGACCTCCGCTCATCGGAACCCTCCCCCCCTCCGGCGCCACAATTGGCACCTTTCAGGGGGGAGGGGGGTGCAGATACCTGTACAGTACAGGTATTCTGCACCCACTTCCGGGATAGCTCTCTGCGGAAAGGGGCGTAGATTACGCCCCTTTCCGCAAGTGCCCGCCCCTTTCCGCAAGTGCCCCGCTGCCTGCTGGGAAACACACAGATCCCAGAGGCAGCGGGGACTGTCCTTATTGCGCAGCGCGATTCGCGCATGCGCAGTAGGGAACCGGGAAATGAAGCCGAAAGGCTCCATTTCCTGATTCCCATACCCAAGATGGCGGCGGCAGCACCTTACAGACGATCTAGAGATCGGCTTCGAGTGCCGACATCGCGGGCGCGCTGGACAGGTAAGTGTCACTATTTTAAAAGTCAGCAGCTGCAGTATTTGTAGCTGCTGGCTTTTAAAAAAAAAAAAAAAACGCGGAGTCCCGGTGGACTCCCGCTTTAAAGTGTTACTAAACCCACAACAGTAAAATGTATAAATGCAGTAAAGCATGCTTGGTTTACTCACTGTGGAACCTATGGAGTCAGGCTGCACATGCCCAGTTTGGTGTGTAGTGCTAGAGAGTGGTGTCTTTTTTTTTTTTTTTTTTTCTTGGGAGAGTGCATGTAATCAGCACTGTCCAGACAGAGAGTCGGGGGTCCTGGATCCTGATAGGACAGCTCAGTGCAGTATGAAAACTTCTACAATCTTTACTAGGATCTGATAGAAGTCACAAGGCTGCTATATACTGCTGATGAGAAAAGGTATTTAGCAGTTTATATTTCCTAAAACTATGGCATTTCCATGTACTGGGAGACCAGATATAGTGAATGCAGGGTTCTGGGTTTAGTGACACTTTTTAAAATGGAATGCTGATTATACTTTCAAACACACATTTAAAGCTGATCTTCACCCTCAAATATAGGTGGTCTCCTCTCCACCCCACCACTTCACACACGGCACACTTACATTTTTTTTTTGCTAATGTATCGCCTCCTGGGATATGCATGTCGCAAATCCCAAGAGATATAATCCTGCATTGAGAAGGGAGTGGGCCAGGCCTAGAGGCACAACATCACGATGCCCGGTGGCTAATCCCGGAAGATCTGGCAGGCCTCTGGATGAGTATTTTGCAAAACACCACAGGATCCACTTGGCAGGTGAATATCTAAAATGGTTACAACCGGTAGCAAAGTTTAGAATGGGCTGGAAAAAAAAAATGGGGTGGTGAGGACGGAGATCCGCTTTAACCTCTTCAGCCCTGGAAGGATTTACCCCCTTAATGACCAGGCCATTTTTTGGGATACGGCACTGCTTCGCTTTAACAATTGCGCGGTCGTGCGACGTTGTACCCAAATACATTTTCTTTTCCCCACAAATAGGGCTTTCCTTTTGGTGGTATTTGAAAAAAAAATAAAAAAAAATAATAATAAACATGCCGTAAATCTATTCTCTATTTTGTAGATGCTATAACTTTTGCGCAAACCAATCAAGATACGCTTTTTGCAAATTATTATTATTATTATTATTATTTTTTTTTATTACCAAAAATATGTATAAGAATACATATTGGCTTAAACTGAGGAAATAAATTTAGCTTTTTTTTTTTTTTAAATGGCGCTATTTATTACAGCAAAAAGTATAAAATATTATTTTTTTTCAAAATTGTCACTCCTCTTTAGCAATATAAAAAAAAAACAACAAAAAAAAAAACGCAGAGATGATCCAATACCACCAAAAGAAAGCTCTATTTGTGGGGAAAAAAATGTCAACGTCACACAATTGTCAGTTAAAGCAACCCAGTGCCGTATCGCAAAAAATGGCCTGGTCATTGAGCACCCAAATCTTCGGGGGCTGAAGGGGTTAAACTAAATACTCCACTTTTAATACATGTTAAAGAAATATTTTGTATTCCAATAGTTTTTTATTTATTTTTTACAGTTTGGGTACAGAAGGTTTGAGAAGAGTTCACCAGGCCCTAGTACACTCAGAATCTGGTAGTTCATGGTAGCAAAATCGTTTCTAACCTCAGTTTGGTCAATTCAGCTTTGACAACAAAATCTGGAAGCTGATTGGTTACTATGCTGAGCTGCACCAGATTTTTCACTCTCCAGTTTTAGTAAATCCCCCACATCATTTCAACTAATGAGTTAGAATATTTAATCATAGTATTAGTAAGGCATTGCAATGATCAGTGTGAAGATGATACCAGTATTGTCCATGAAATGAAATATTTCTTGAGTTTTTTTATAAACTGCTGTAGAACATTTACTCTGGCTCCTACATTTCCTCTTTGCGCCTTGCAATAGATATGCAACGAAATCGCTCTGAAACACTCAGGGAAAATGAGAAGTTCATACCGCCAGCCTTGCCAAGCTCAGCATTCGCTGCTCAGGACTGATAAATGGTTGCGATTCCCAGCGTCCTCCTCCTGATGTATGGATCATATTAACACGGCTGCTGAGCTCACTTTATTCCTTGCCAGACGCTGACACCATCAATCTCCACCAGGGGAGCCATGGAGAAAAACGGGGAGATGGGGGCTTCGGGTCTGTCTGGGTTAAAGAGGAACTAGAGGAGGATGTGGGGTTTATTTTATTTTACTCATAATGATGTGATTTGGTAATGCCATCATGTTTCCTATGATTTATGTGAAGTGTGAACTTTAATTTGTCTACTTTAAACACAGAAGGCTAAGACGTGGTCAGTATTAAAGTGTATGGTCTAAATCAGGGGTCGCCAAACTTTCTAAACAAAGGGCCAGTTTACAGTCCTTCAGGCTTTAGGGGGCTGGGCTGTTGCTAGCGGAAGTAGCATCAATGCCCCATCATTGGTATTAGTTGGAGGAATAGCATTCCATCATTGGTATTAGTTGGAGGAATAGCATTCCATCATTGGTATTAGTTGGAGGAATAGCATTCCATCATTGGTATTATTTGGAGGAATAGCATTCCATCATTGGTATTAGTTGGAGGAATAGTGCCCCATCATTGGTATTAGTTGGAGGAATAGCATTCCATCATTGGTATTAGTTGGAGGAATAGCGTCCCATCATTGGTATTAGTTGGAGGAATAGCATTCCATCATTGGTATTAGTTGGAGGAATAGCATCCCATCATTGGTATTAGTTGGAGGAATAGCATTCCATCATTGGTATTAGTTGGAGGAATAGCATTCCATCATTGGTATTAGTTGGAGGAATAGTGCCCCATCATTGGTATTAGTTGGAGGAATAGCATTCCATCATTGGTATTAGTTGGAGGAATAGCGTCCCATCATTGGTATTAGTTGGAGGAATAGCATTCCATCATTGGTATTAGTTGGAGGAATAGCATCCCATCATTGGTATTAGTTGGAGGAATAGCATTCCATCATTGGTATTAGTTGGAGGAATAGTGCCCCATCATTGGTATTAGTTGGAGGAATAGCATTCCATCATTGGTATTAGTTGGAGGAATAGTGCCCCATCATTGGTATTAGTTGGAGGAATAGCATTCCATCATTGGTATTAGTTGGAGGAATAGCGTCCCATCATTGGTATTAGTTGGAGGAATAGCATTCCATCATTGGTATTAGTTGGAGGAATAGCATCCCATCATTGGTATTAGTTGGAGGAATAGCATTCCATCATTGGTATTAGTTGGAGGAATAGTGCCCCATCATTGGTATTAGTTGGAGGAATAGCATTCCATCATTGGTATTAGTTGGAGGAATAGTGCCCCATCATTGGTATTAGTTGGAGGAATAGTGCCCCATCATTGGTATTAGTTGGAAGAATAGCATCCCATCATTGGTATTAGTTGGAGGAATAGCATCCCATCATTGGTATTAGTTGGAGGAATAGCATCCCATCATTGGTATTAGTTGGAGGAATAGCGTCCCATCATTGGTATTAGTTGGAGGAATAGCATCCCATCATTGTTATTAGTTGGAGGAATAGCGTCCCATCATTGGTATCAGTTGGAGGAATAGCATTCCATCATTGGTATTAGTTGGAGGAATAGCATTCCATCATTGGTATTAGTTGGAGGAATAGTGCCCCATCATTGGTATTAGTTGGAGGAATAGCATTCCATCATTGGTATTAGTTGGAGGAATAGTGCCCCATCATTGGTATTAGTTGGAGGAATAGTGCCCCATCATTGGTATTAGTTGGAAGAATAGCATCCCATCATTGGTATTAGTTGGAGGAATAGCATCCCATCATTGGTATTAGTTGGAGGAATAGCATCCCATCATTGGTATTAGTTGGAGGAATAGCGTCCCATCATTGGTATTAGTTGGAGGAATAGCATCCCATCATTGTTATTAGTTGGAGGAATAGTGCCCCATCATTGGTATCAGTTGGAGGAATAGCATTCCATCATTGGTATTAGTTGGAGGAATAGTGCCCAAACGGTGTGGAGCCGCAAACGGTAACAGCCGTGTGCTCACAGTTGAGGTACCTGCGATAGAAGACCGACTGAAAGCACAGCTTGGGTGAGCACGTCGCTGGATCCTGGGACAGGTAAGTGTCCATTTATTAAAAGTCATCTGCTATGGTTTTTGTAGCTGCTGACTTTTAATAAACACAAAGATTCCTGGTGCTCATACAGTGCTTTATACATGGTTCACTTAACCACTTAAGCCCGGACCATTTGGCTGGCCAAAGACCAGAGAACTTTTTGCGATTCGGCACTTTTTGTCGCTTTAACTGACAATTGCACGGTCGTGCGACATGGCTCCCAAACAAAATTGAAGTCCTTTTTTCTTTTTTCTTTTTTTCCCACAAATAGAGCTTTCTTTTGGTGTTATTTAATCACCTCTGCGGTTGTTTCATTTTTTGCGATATAAACGCGAAAATTTGGAAAAAAAAATCATTATTTTTAAATTTTTGCTATAATATATATCCCACAAAAATATATAAAAAAAAACATTTTTTTTTCCCTCAGTTTAGGCCGATACGTATTCTTCTACATATTTTTGGTAAAAAATCGCAATAAGCGTTTATTGATTGGTTTGTGCAAAAGTTATAGCGTCTACAAAATAGTGGATAGTTTTTATGGCATTTTTATAAAATATTTTTTACTAGTAATGGCGGCAATCCACTAGTATGGACAGACGATCTGTCAGTTCCCTTCTCAGAGAACCGGAAACGGTGTGTTTACACACACAGCTGCTGGTTCTCCGTGTGCCCCGGGAGCATGGCGGCGATCGAGACCGCCGGGCACTCTCATCAGCTCGGGGAGCAAGTGCGCCCCCTAGTGGCCGCTTATGTTACTGACGTAACATAACGGCAATTTGTGCAGCTGAACCATGCTCCCGCAGTACAAATACGGTGGTTGGTCGGCTTGCGGTTAGAAGAAGTACAGCCAGAGCTCGTTTGACTGTACTTCTGTTCATCACAGGAGCGCAGTTCGTTTTGCAGTCTTGTGACCTGTTTTCAGCTGTCTGTTGACATCAGAGCTGACCCAGGCTCGAGCCACAATGAAGGTGGAACCGGTTAAGTCTCCCAGCGAGCCTCTTAGCCCCTGTACACACGGACATTCTGCCAACCAAATCCGTCTGATTTTGTCAGACGGATTGTGTCCGAAACTGTTGCATACACACGGTCAGACCAAGTTGTTGGAAAATCCGATCATTCAGAACGTGATGATGTTGTTTAGTTACGATGGGACTACGTTCAGGCTAGTAGCCAATAGCTTTGGTCTAGGAATTTGATCTGAGCATGCGTGGCACGTGGTCCGATCTGAATTCTCTACACATGATCGGAGTATCAGTAACATGCTGGAAAATTGGGTCCGACGGATATTCAGACGGAATCAGTCCGATACATACCTCGCACAGTCGGATTATCCAACAACACGGTCCGATAGGACACATTCCGACGGATTCTCCGACCGTGTGTACAAGGGCTTAGAGAGGCCGTTCCCACCCCCCTCCACAGCCCAGCCCAGCACTGCAGTGAGCTTGGGTCCACATCATTTGGTGGAGAGGGGATTATAATGTGGGGTTGTTTTTCAGGGGTTGGGTTTGACCCCTTAGTTCCCGGGGAAGGGAACTCTTAAGGCGTCAGCATACCAAGACATTTTGGACAATTTCATTCTCCCAACTTTTTGGAAACAGTTTGGGGATGGCCGTCCACAAGGTTTAGTAGTGTGTCTATGGGAGTGTTTGACCATTCTTCCAGAAGCCCAATTGTGAGGTCAGGCACTGATGTTGGACGAGAAGGCCTGGTGTTCTCTCTGGTTAAGATCAGGACTCTGTGCAGGCCAGTTAAGTTCCTCCACCCCAAACTCGCTCATCCATGTCATTATGGACCTTGCTTTGTGCACTGGTCCACATCATTTGGTGGAAGGGGGGGCTATGATGTGGGGTTGTTCTTTAGGGTTGGGCTTTCCCCTTAATTCCAGTAAAAGGAACTCTTAAGGCATCAGCATACCAATACATTTTGGACAATTTCATGCTCCCAACTATGTGGGAACAGTTTGGGGATGGCCCCTTCCTGTTCCAACATGACTGCACACCAGTGCACGAAGCAAGGTCCATAAAGACATGAATGAGTGAGTTTGGGGTGGAGGAACTTGACTGCGCTGCACAAAGACCTGCCCTCAACCCTATAGAACACCTTCGGAATGAATTAGAACGTAGACTGCCAGGCCTGGCCTTACAAATGCTCTTCTAGAAGAATGGTCAAACATTCCCATAGACACACTCCTAAACCTTGTGGACAGCCTTCCTAGAACAGGTGAAGCTTTTATAGCTGCAAAGGGTGGACCAACTCAATATTGAACCCTACAGACTAAGCCTGGGATGCCATTAAAGTTCATGTGCGTGTAAAGGCAGGCATCCCAATACTTTTGGTAATGTAGTGTATTTGTTTTTTTTAATTATATTTTTGTTGAGAGGGGGGCTCTATGCCCTTATGGCAGAGGAACTGGATCCATTGCCCATTTATGAACCTGGAAATGACTCTCAGGTTCTTTTAACATATCAAGTTATAGCTCCATCTAGTTTATTACCAAAAAAAAAAATTCTATCTATACTTTCTGTATATACTGTATAGTAATAGTATGTAATATAAGAGTATGGTAGTTGTGGAAGTTCTGTTTGAAAACCATACCGTGTACAGGTACTCCTCACTTAATGACCAGGTTCCATTCCAACGACCAGGTTGTTAAACGAGGAGCCACAAGTAATCAATATTTTACGTATTCTTAAGTACTGTACTGTATTGGGGGAATAAAAAGGTCTAAACACAAAACTCCAGCTCAATAGCGTTGTTTTAATTTGCGTAAGTACAGAAGACAAACGAAAATTCTGCCCTGTACAATAGAATAATGTATAGCGTGTTGTTTGGGTGGGGAGAGCTGGTCGTCAGTCCAAATGGTCGCTAAACAGGTAAGTCGTTGCGAGGAATATCTCCATAAGCTGCAATTCCTTTCTAAATACTTTGAAATGTTTACAAGAAGGACAGAGCTACAGGTTGTCCTGTCCAGATGCATGCTAGGTTCAGAGGGAGCAGTAATGAGGATTAGAGTATCACATCTCTCTAGCTAGAATGTAAAAATCTTTCTCCATATAATGAAGAATTCTCAAAGCTTCCCTTTCCGCATCTACTTCTGCGGTATCTTCCATGCGGCCCCCGCAAGCAGGGGAAGCCTGAGTGGTTTTCTCCATAGCGGAGGAGGATGCAGAGCAGGAGCTGATAGGGAGGGGGCAGTGGGAGAATTCCGAGCCCCGCCGCCTCCACTCGGACAGATATCTGAAAGAAATCAATAGAACTCTAATAAGCCGTGTGTGTTTCCCTGCTGTTGCTTTCAGCGTAACAAGGACAACGATACAGCCCCTCCGCACATCTTCCGACCAGCGCTAATGCCGGAGATTCAGATATTATTCCGAGACATTTATGGGCTTGCTTAAAGCGGAACTAAAGTTGCTTTTGTAAAAAGTGCTGCTAAGTAAGGCTTACAGGAGAGGCTGCATATGTATCTTCTGTTTTACAGATGATTCTTCCTGGCTTTCAGCACTTTTTTTTCCATGATTGTACACTGAGCTGTTCATGTGCAGTTCATGGTATGGTCCCAGCACAATTTTGTGGCAGGATGAAGTAACTCCTGTGCACATGCAGCGGCCTGGGGACAACTGAGACCTATAATGAGGTTTTGTTACCAAGTTAAATCTGGACCTAGGAATAGAGGCTTTCTCCCAGCCAGAGCTCTGCAAAGCCTCTGGGCTCCGGGACTCAAAACAGAACTTATTAGGATTCTGGGAAAACAAAGTTTGTTTACTCCATATTAGCCATAAACCCTGAAGCCCCTTACTGTGTGTACGTGAGAAACCTAGGTGACACATGCACGCTTTCCACAATCCCGCGCACTATATATACACTGTAAACTGAGTATCAATGATTGAGGTTTTTGAGGGACCTTTAAAAATAAAAATATATGGCTCTGGGATCATTCTGATTCTGGCTTCAGTGCCTAGAAATACACTATATTACCAAAAGTATTGGGACACCTGTCTTTATACACATACACACATGAACTTTAATCTCATCCCAGTCTTGGTTCATAGGGTTCAATATTGAGTTGGCCCACCCTTTGCAGCTATAACAGCTTCAACTCTTCTGGGAAGGCTGTCCACAAGGTTTAATAGTGTGTCTATGGGAATGTTTGACCATTCTTCCAGAAACGCATTTGTGAGGTCAGGTACTGATGTCAGATGTCGGGTTGAGATCAGGACTCTGTGCAGCCCAGTCAAGTTCCTCCACCCCAAACTCGCTCATCCATGTCTTTATGGACCTTGCTTTGGACACTGGTCCAAATCATGTGGTAGAGGGGGAATTATGGTGTGGGGTTGTTTTTCAGGGGTTAGGCTTGGCCCCTTAGTTCCAGTGAAGAGAACTCTTATGGCATCAGCATACCAAGACATTGTGGACAATTTCATGCTCCCAACTTTGTGAGAACAGTTTGGGGATGACCTCTTCCTGTCCCAACATGACTGCGCACCAGTGCACAAAGCAAGGTCCATAAAGACATGGATGAGCGAGTTTGGAGTGGAGGAAGTTGACTGGCCTGCAAAGAGCCCTGACCTCAACCTGATAGAACACCTTTGGGATGAATTATAGCGGAGACTGTGAGCCAGGCCTTCTCGAACAACATCAGTGCCTTGTGGCCAGCCTTCCCAGAAGAGTTGAAGCTGCAATAGCTGCAAAAGGTGGGCCAACTCAATAATGAACCCTATGGACCAAGACTGGGATGCCAGTAAAGTTCATGTGCGTGTAAAGGAAGGTGTCCCAATACTTTTGGTACTGTAGTGTATATAGAATTGGACAGAGCCAGATCAGCCACAAGGCAACCTAGAAAGAAGTAGCTGTTTAAGCGGCGCAGACAGGGCAGGACTTAGGGTGGTGGGGGCCCCTGGGCTTGAGTCACTTTTGGGCCCTACCTTCCATACATTACTGTATTTAACGTCGTATAACACGTACCCTAAATTTAGGAGGGAATTTTTAGGAAAAAACTTACATTTAAATGCCCATCAATGTAGCCTTATCAGTGTCCATTTGGAGCTTTGCCCATCCATCTGCAGCCTTGTCCAGTGTTATTTGCAGCTTTGCCAGTGTAGCTTTGTCATTGCAGTCTTGAAGTTTAAAAATGGCATCTCGGGTGCTCTGGGCGGCTCTCGGGTCCATCTCGCAGTCCTGAGCAGAGCTGAGAGTCGCCGAGTATACTTGGCTCGGCTCACTGTCACACCCAGTCCCTGTGTTATGTCTATCATAGGGTGGGACTGGGCGTGACTGTGAGTGTAGCCGAGCCGAGTACACTCGGCTATGCATCTCTGCGGGGCCCCCTATTGAGCCCAGTCAAGCCCAATGGTAAGTCCAGCCCTGGGCGCAGATACAACCTTCATGCTCCTGTGCACCTACCTGTCATTTCACAAGGGAGGATGAACTTGCAGGCAGTTGATCTCTGATTGGGAGGCACCATACCAGTTCATGTAATGCAAATAAGGCAGTTCTAAAAGGTTAAGGACTAATTCACCTTTATTGAAGTTGTCCTTTTAGGCTGGGTTCACACCTATACCTGGTTTCCCCGCATCCAATTCATACAGCGGTAGAATGTGACCTGCTCTCTATGGTGCTGGTTCACATATCTCCGAGGCGGCTGCGGAACGCACTGCACAGAAAAGTTGTACGTCTTTGGCTCCGTTTTCAGCGCCAAATTCAGGCACAGATTCATCCCTGAACCAGAGAATGGGGACGTACTAAAAGAGAAATCTGAGCTTTTTTAAAAATCAAACAATTTTACTCACCTAGGTGGATGCAGCATCAGTCTGAGTTCTCTTACAGTGAGAAGTAAGCCATCAAACACAGCTGATCACTCAGTTCTCCCCCTCTGCTCTGAGCAAAGAGCCAGAACTGTCAGTGAGCGGATCTCTGCTCCTCCCCTCCAGCGTTCACTGGAGCACTGGGCTGTGGAGAAAGCGGAAAAGGCTGGCTCAAGCTTACAGTGGATCGCTGAAAGGCTGAGCCAGGTGCCGGTCCAGGCATCTGGGTGGATCCCAACCATATGGTCGGGATCTTCCTTGAGCCTGGACCGGCTGAGTGATGTCAGCTGACAGCAGGCTTTAGCCTGCTATCGGATGAAACTGGATCACAGGAGTACAGAACTAACTGCACTCCTGTGATCTTTAAGAGAAGTAGGGACAAAAAATGTATGACTTTTTTGGCCATACAAAACTGGCCATACTTCTCCTCCTTTTTTAATGTGATTTGTAAAGGCTTTGTGTGTTTTTGGTTTTGCGTTTGTTTTTTTTTGTTTTCCCAACAGGTTTATACTTCCCTGCAAATCATTTACACAGACATCGGTCCCGAACCACCTCTTCTTGGCTCCTTCTTTCTGCGGAGTGGTGTCCCCATGCTTTCTTCATGCAGGCTTGCTCCAAAGCCTCACTGTGTGCGTCTATTGACACAGACAGCAGGACTTGGCCCTGCTCCCCACTCTCTTTACTGACTTTGCTTGCTAGCCATTGGATCCTGCTGCTTCAGCAAAGTCTGTGAGACCAGTAGGTGGTCCAGGAGGTGGACTGAATGAGGGCTCCGGTAAGTAAAAAGAGGGGAGAATACAGATGCCTAAACACTGATGTATTTTTTACCTTAATGCAAGGAATGCATTAAGGTTAAAATATTAAGGCTTTATAACCACTTGCCTACCAGGCACTTACACCCCCTTTCTGCCCAAGCCATTTTCAGCTTTCAGCGCTGTCGCACTTTGAATGACAATTGCGTTGTCATGCTACACTGTACCCAAACAAATTTTTTATCATTTTCTTCACACAAATAGAGATTTCTTTTGGTGGTATTTAATCACTGCTGGCTTTTTTATTTTTTACAAATAAAAATGTTTTTTACTTTTTTTTTTCTGTCAGTAAATTTTGTAACTAAGTAATTTTTTGCCTTCATTGATGTGCGCTGATGAGGTGGCACTGATAGGCTGAACTGGTGGGCATTGCTGAGGCAGCACTTATGGGTACTAATGAGGAGGCACTAATATGCCGCACTTATGGGCACTGATTTGTGGCACTAATAGGCGGCACTGGTGGACACGGATAGGTGGTACAGATGGGCGACACTGATGGGCATTGATCGACATCATTGATGGGGGGCACTGATTGCCAGCACTGACTGGAATCACTAATGGGCACTGGTGGCACTTGTGGGCACTATATGCTGGCATCGGTGGGCACGGTTTGTGGCACTGTATTTATTTATTTATTGTAATCAGGACACTGATCAGTGCCCTGATTACATCCCTAGATGTCCCCCTGTGAGATGCCGCTGATCGGCTCTCCTCCCCTCACACTCTGTCAGTATGAGGCGAGGAGAGTCGATTACCGGCATCTCATTGTGACCAGCTGTGATTGGACACAGCCGATAACGTGGGTTAAAGACCCACAGATGCGGCTCTTTACACAGATCGGAGTTGCACTGTTCCCTAGCAACATGGCGCAGCCGCGATTGCTGCTCTGCATGCCCTCACTGGCACGCGAGAGCAGCCGTTCTGGGACGCCGTCATATGATGGCATCCCAGAACGAGAGCTGCACCGCCCCGCTGTCATTTGACATGGGTGACACCACGAGTGGGTACGAATTGACATGACAAGAGAATGTAACAAATCCTACCTGCGACAAAGGACATGCAACTGGGTCCGCATCGGTCTGTAGCGGGTATGTAAGGTATCCAAAGAATATGGTGTGGCGCCGTGCATGACGCACACAAAATAACTTGATTTGGCAAGTAACGGGGGGAAGAACCGCGTATGAATGATTCGTAAGTTCAGCGGCGGGAACTGAACATGTCACATGGGGGGATACAGTAAATGGCAATGATTAGATCATGATACGAATGCAAAGTAACAACTCCTACCTGCGGCTGCGAGCGATATTTGAATGAAAAGCTACGAATGAGCAACCGGATCACACTGTATTCGGGAAAAACAGACTCACAAACACAAAGTGGGCTGAAGAGTCGGCCTGCTGAAGTAAGGAATCGTGCACTGGAACCGACAGAGTACAGGCGAGTGGGTTGCTTAAATGCCCTCCGGGCTCCTCCTATAAATTCAGGCCACCATACTGGTGTATATATGTATGTGTGTGTGTGTGTGTGTGTGTGTGTGTGTGTATATGTGTGTATATGTATATATATATATATATATATATATATATATAATGTATACACACACACGCATATATATTACACAAACGTGAGTACACCCCTCACATTTTGGTAAATATTTATATTATATCTTTTCATGTGATTACATTGTGAAGCAAAGTGACATTTCTTCAATGTAAAGTAGTGAGTGTACAGCTTGTATAACAGTGTAAATGGGTAGCAGGTGTGTTAAATTTGGTGTTCTCAACTTCTCACTCTCTCATACCGGTCATTGGAAGTTCCACATGGCACCTCATGGCAAGTGTTATTACTATGTGAGATATACTTGGGGTTAGGGTTAAAGAACAGCTTTATTAAAATGGTTCTAAAGCCTTACTGTTTTTACCTTAATGCATACAATGCAATAAAAGTTCAAACCCCTCCTGTGCTGTAGGACCCCTAATAGGGGTTGGGGGAGGGGGAGCAAAGTTACTACCTTACCTAAGACCCTAGTCTGCCTGCATATGCATGAGAATTCATACTTTTTAGAATACCCTAGCTACGTATCCATTACAGCCAGGGTTTGAGTCCTGCGGGAGCGCATGGGAGCGGCGTACCTGTACTTTTTTCCATAGCAGGAACGCAGATCCTGTTAGCAGCCACGTCCTGCCGGGTTGGCGTTCGGAGGCCTACAAAGTTCATACACGATCATCCATTTTTGTGCAGTGGTGTAATGGCGCTGCCTGGCCCCATTTTTGAATAGAAGGCAGTAACACTCGGTCTGGGGTCTCATCGGCCACGGCGCCTCGCCACAGCAGAGAGGGGAACACTGATGTGAGGGGGGTAGAGGAGGACATTACTGGGGGGTGTAAGGGGGGGCAGAGGAGGACATTACTGGGAGGGGGGAGTAGGGGGGCAGAGGAGGACATTACTGGAGGGGAGTAAGGGGGGGCAGAGGAGGACATTACTGGGAGGGGGGGAGTAGGGGGGCAGAGGAGGACATTACTGGGGGGAGTAAGTGGGGGGCAGAGGATGACATTACTGGAGGGGGTAAGTGGGGGCAGAGGAGGACATTACTGTGGGGGGGGGAGTAAGTGGGGGCAGAGGAGGACATTACTGGGGGGGAGTAAGTGGGGGCAGAGGAGGACACTCCCCCCCAGTAATAAGTGGGGGCAGAGGAGGACATTACTGGGGGGGAGTAAGGGGGGGCAGAGGAGGACATTACTTGGGGGGGGGGAGGTGAAGGGGGCAGAGGTGGACATTACTAGGAGGGGGTGAAGGGGGCAGAGAAGGACGGTGAGTTCCCACTATTTTTTTTTTCCCCAGGATTTGACCCTTGATCACAGATCATTGGCAATATTAGGTAAAGGAGTCAGACTCAGAATTGCAGCCCTGGCGCTTTAAACCCAAGGCAGCCATGGTAGCTTCCATGTTTTGTCCTCAGTTCACGTTAATACAGGGACCAGTCTAAAGAGCAGCAGCTGGTCTCTCCATGAACCCTAAACACAAAAAGATTTAAAGAGTTAAGGAGTGGAGTAAAAGCTTGTCTGAGCTGGGTGGGTGAGGCAGTATCGGTCTCCGCGTCTGATTCCTCATTTCACAGTAATTGCATTATTTAAAGCTCTGTTTCTGTGACAACTGCTCAACCTGACACATGCAGAGTGTGCAGCTCACAGGCAGTGCATGGCAACACTGCAAGGGATTCTGGGAGATGTTGGAGCATGGTATCCTCAGCCTCACCCACCAACTTTCATGTTAGAGTTTAACTGTATTAACTCCTTACTTGCCTGTTGCCACCAATGAAAAAAATACATGTCATTGCAAAATAGGTTTGCTGTACCCAAAAATTATACTCTGATTATTTGCTTTTAGTGTGAGTGTGTGAGTGTATATATATAAATATGTTACATAACATGATACAAGCTCCAACAATCAATGGAGTGTGTCAGATGCAGACATTCTTTTGGTGGCTGTAACTCTTCAACAGAGTGATGGTCTGACTCGCCACTCACTGGACAGGTAAGTATTAAATATTAGGGATAACCTAAAGGTACCCCAGTTAGTGCAAAAAAATCTGTTCTGGCCATTTTCAAGACTAATAGGGAAAGGATTGCTAAATAGCATGAGGGGGGGGGGGGGGGTCTGGTCACTGCCCTGGTGGACTAATGCCAAAAAATAAATAAAATGAAAATACCATTTGGCATGGAACAGCAGTTTTAATAATGTTTGAAATGAAAGAGTAAAAATGCACAATTAATTTAAATAACATGCCTGGAGAGTGCCACAAACCTTCCTGTGAAGTGGCGCACCTGTATGATGTATACAATGCAGTACAGCAAAAGTGACATTTACAGGGCAAAAAATGCAATTTAAATTGACAGTAATTTGCATTTCTATGCCAGCTTGATTTACTTTAAAAAAAAAAATATATATATTTTTAACTAAAAGACCACCCTTAAGGGTCTGGTATATATTTTAGGGACCTTTACAAAAAAAGCCGTCGGGCAAATGCAAATTACTATATATATATATATTATATATATTACTAATATATATATAATTATATACACACAGTGCCTTGCGAAAGTATTCGGCCCCCTTGAACTTTTCAAACTTTTGCCACATTTCAGGCTTCAAACATAAAGATATATAAAATTTTAATTTTTTGTGAAGAATCACCAACAAGTGGGACGAAATCTATTGGATGTTTTAAACTTTTTTAGCAAATAAAAAACTGAAAAGTGGAGCGTGCAAAATTATTCGGCCGCTTTACTTTCAGTGCAGCAAACTCACTCCAGAAGTTCAGCGAGGATCTCTGAATGATCCAATGTTGTCCTAAATGACTGATGGTGATAACTAGAATCCACCTGTGTGTAATCAGGTCTCTGTATAAATGCACCTGCTCTGTGATAGTCTCAGGGTTCTGTTGAAAGCGCAGAGAGCATCATGAAGACCAAGGAACACACCAGGTAGGTCCGTAATACTGTTGTGGAGAAGTTTAAAGCCGGATTTGGATACAAAAAGATTTCCCAAGCTTTAAACTTCCCAAGGAGCACTGTGCAAGCGATCATTTTGAAATGGAAGGAGTATCAGACCACTGCAAATCTACCAAGACCTGGCCGTCCCTCTAAACTTTCAGCTCAGACAAGGAGAAGACTGATCAGAGATGCAGCCAAGAGGCCCATGATCACTCTGGATGAACTGCAGAGAACTACAGCTGAGGTGGGAGAGTCTGTCCATAGGACAACAATCAGTCGTACACTGCACAAATCTGGCCTTTATGGAAGAGTGGCAAGAAGAAAGCCATTTCTCAAAAATATTCATAAAAAGTCTTGTCTAAAGTTTGCCACAAGCCACCTGGGAGACACACCAAACATGTGAAAGAAGGTTCTCTGGTCAGATGAAATCAAAATCCAACTTTTTGCCCACAATGCAAAACGATATGTTTGGCGTAAAAGCAACACAGCTCATCACCCTCAACACACCATCCCCACTGTCAAACATGGTGGTGGCAGCATCATGGTTTGGGCCTGCTTTTCTTCAGCAGGGACAGGGAAGATGGTTGAAATTGAGGGGAAGATGGATGCAGCCAAATACAGGACCATTCTGGATGAAAACCTGTTGGAGTCTGCAAAAGACCTGAAACTGGGACGGAGATTTATCTTCCAACAAGACAATGATCCCAAACATACAGCAAAATCTACAAAGGAATGGTTCACAAATAAACGTATCCGTGTGTTAGAATGGCCAAGTCAAAGTCCAGACCTGAATCCAATTGAGAATCTGTGGAAAGAGCTGAAAACTGCTGTTCACAAATGCTCTTCATCCAACCTCACTGAACTTGAGCTGTTTTGCAAGGAAGAATGGGCAAGAATTTCAGTCTCTCGATGTGCAAAACTGATAGAGACGTACCCCAAGCGACTTGCAGCTGTAATCGCAGCAAAAGATGGCTCTACAAAGTATTAACGCAAGGGGGCCGAATAATTTTGCACGCCCCACTTTTCACTTTTTTTATTAGTTAAAAAAGTTTCAAAAATCCAATAGATTTCATTCCACTTCACAATTGTGTCCCACTTGTTGGTGATACTTCACAAAAAATAAAAATGTTATATCTTTATGTTTGAAGCCTGAAATGTGGCAAAAGTTTGAAAAGTTCAAGAGGACCGAATACTTTCGCAAGGCACTGTGTGTGTATGTATATATATATATATATATATATATATATATATATATATATATATATATATATATATATATATATATTTATGGTCAAAACCCTTCGTCCTGAAGGTATGGAAGGAAAACATAAACACGCCACATGACGAACAACATAAAATAGACCTGAAGTGTGCCCTGGTCTGCAGTAAGGTAAACCCAGTTGAGCTGGGCAGTGAGCCCTGTGCTACTGGGCGGTATGCTAAGAGAAGGGCGCAAAAGACTTGGTTTAGGGACAAAGTAGTTTATTATAGTAAGACAATAGGTTTTAGAGAGCAAGGCCGCGGAAGGCTTGAGCCATTTCTGACTGTGGGTCGGGAATGTACTGAGCGAAGCAAGTGGATTTCCATCTTCCCAACTTCCTGATTACGTGTGCTGGAACTCCGTTGCGTGAGGCTGCTGATGCTGCTCCGATACGAAAAGAGTGTCCTGAATAACGAGCTGGGTCGAGGCCTATATTGCGTAGGAGGATCTTGACATGGCTGATAAACTGATTACAGCTAAGCGGTTTAACCGGGAATGGTAGTAACGGGCTGTCGGGTGATGGATCGGATAAGTGCTCTAGTAATTGGTCCAAGACGGCCACGGGGCACCAGGCATTGGAGGTTTTAAAAAACTTGATGTCCGTCCCTGGGCCCACCTGTTGTGTTTTAGATACCTCTAAATGTAAAGTGAAGAAGGTTTGGTGGCGAGTGAGGTGCCGTCTGCATAGCTTCTTACCGCTAGAGCTGGTGACTGTAAATTCGCTGGGGCGCAGAAAACCATAGAAGGCTAGGTAAATGGCTGCTTTAATGACCAGGCTAGGAAAAGGGCCAAAAGGGGAACGAGAGAGGAAGAGTGATATCTCACGAAAGATGGTGCCGGTCACAGGAAGACGTTTGCTGCTGACTGGCGGCTGCTGTTTGAGAATACCACGCAGAATTGTCTTGACTGCATGAGCGGCGAATAAGGACGGTTTGGCGGGGTCTTGCAAAGAAATAAAATGTTGGATGCCTGCCAGATAGAGTCTGATAGTGTTGTGAGCCAAAGTCATCTGCGTGTGGCAGTATGAAATGAAAGCGAGGATATGATGGAGATCGCCTGGGCTCGCCCCGGGAAAGGCTGCTAGGAATCTGTTGTACATTTTCCAGGCAGCACGATAGGCCTTGATCGTGTTGTGAGATAACGAAAGGTTAATGAGCTTGGTAGCATTGCATAGGTACGGATTCAATGAAGAGTTAGCTGAGACCAGTGTGGGATAGTAGTCATGGTTGGGTCGGCTCCAGGTTCCTGTGAAAAGAATGATTCGAAATTAAGGCGGGACAGGGCATCAGCTAAGGTATTACACTTGCCTGGGATGTGGATGCAGAGAAGATTAAACTGGTGCTGAAGGGACAATTGTACCAACCTGCGAAGAAATGCCATTATGGCCAGTGACTTAGAACGGCCTTTGTTTATGATGTTGGCTGTGGCTTGATTGTCTGTGACAACCGTAACTGTCTGTCCTGTCCAGCTACTGCCCCAGGCTTGTGCTGCAGCCACTATAGGATATAGCTCGAATAGCGAGGATGATAGATTGAAGCCGGGGATTGCGAGAATCTCTGGCGGCCATGGGCCTGCGAACCAGTGACGGTCAAAGATCGCTGCAAAGCCTGTGGAGGCTGCAGCATCAGTGACTATCTGGGGTGAAGAGGAGGATACTGATGGGATAAACATTGAGATGCCGTTCCAGTTTGCTAAGAAATTGTCCCACATGTTGAGATCGGCTGTTGCTGCTTGATCTAGCCTGAAGACACGGTCGGGGTCTTGTACTTGGGAAAGAAATACCAAGAGGCGGGAGACAAAAGATCGACCCTGGGGGATGATCCTTACCGCGAAGTTGAGCATCCCGAGCAAAGACTGGAGTTGTCTCTTGGTGCACCCTTGTGTAATCGTAAAGGTATGGATGACCTCCCTGATGCGGGTTAGTTTGTCGAGAGGTAAGCTGGCCTGCATGGTTTGAGTATCGAGGATGATACCCAAGAAGGTGAGGCGTTGTGCGGGGCCTTCCACCTTCTTCTCCGCTATGGGTACATTGAGTTTGGCAAAAACTTCTCTAAGGCTATTAAGATCTACTGGAGATTCCCCGGGTTCCTCAATAAGCAGAAAGTCGTCCAAGTAGTGGATCACTTTCTGACAGGACGCGTGGTGTGAAAGGATCCAGGACAGGCACTGGGCGAACGTGTCGAAGAGCCATGGACTGCTTTTGGAGCCGAAGGTCAATTTCGTGGCGAAATAGTACTGGTCCTTCCATTTGACACCGTGCCATTGCCATAGGCATGGATGGATCGGTAATAATTTAAAAGCGTCCGCGATGTCGGCTTTGGACAGCCAGGCGCCAGCTCCTAAGCGGAGGATGGTTTGGATGGCAAGGTCTACGGAGGAGTATTTGAGACTGAATTCCTCTGAGGGTATAAGGGAATTTAAACTAGGTACGTGAGAAAAATGAGGCGCGGACAAATCATAGACTAAACGAAGTTTATTTGAGAATTTCCCTTTCACGAGCCCGATAGGGCTGACTCTCCAAACAGAAAAAGGTGGGTGTGAGAAGGGGCCGATCATGTATCCCCGATCAAGTTCATTTTGTAGCAAGGTGTTGATCGCTTCTTCGTCTGTGGCTGCTGACCGAAGATTTCTGCATTCGTGGGTGGTGTCTGGGAGAGTGATAAACCCCGTGTGGAAACCTACAGTGAAACCCTGTAGTAGGAAGGCTGCTAGTGAGGGTGATGGGTGTGAAAGGAGGTAGAAGTGCAGCCATCCGATGTGTATGCGGCTCAGTCATGTGTGGTTAGGTTTTTTGATCCCGCAGGCGATTCTGGGGTGAGCTTGGTGGCAAGTGAGGCAGACGTGGAGGAGTCTGCATTGAGGGAAATGGCAACCCCCGATATTGAAGTTGTTGCAAATTTGAGCTCCTCCTAGCGTTTTAATGGGTCGACCTAACTTGTCCTCTTGTGGGCGCTGTGTGGATGTACCTGCGCTCTGAGCTGTGTTTGAGAAGGGGGGAAAGTACGGGGGGCGTCTGCCCTCGTTTTCCGAACACCAGCTAGTTGTGTGGGTGGCCGACTGGCAGTTGGTGCACAGTGGGGAGCGTAGACCCGCAAAATGGCGACAGAATAGTTCTGTATCGACTGCGCTCCAGTCGGTAGCCAACTGAAACTGACTGAGCCTGGCAGCAGCTTTGGCCGAAAAGGAGCGGTGGTAGTCGTAGAACGCGCTCCCTCCATACCTATAACCTAGATCCGTCACTGCGTGTAGATACAGATCAAGTTCTTCCCTTTTGTTGGGGTTGAGGGAGCAAATTATGTCTCTAACCATACCAAAGGCGAGCACGAACTCAGTGACTGTGAGCTTACGTGCGAGCCTACGGTCTTTCGCTTTTAGAACGACGGAGACATCCCCCCATGTATAGGCTTTGTTCTCCGCTGCATCGTGAACCGAAATAAGGAGGGACGCGAGATTGACGTCCCGGCCATCTAAAATGTCCTTCCTAATGTTAGCTGGGACGAGATGTGCCGGGAAGATGGTGGAGCTGTACTGGGGCGTACCTAACGGTATTGGCATGGGGGTGGTAGTGGTGGGTGATGTGGGGAGCACTTGTCGTTCTTCTAGAGACACTACTCTGGTCTGGACATCGGAGACTGTTGAAGACAGTGAAGCCACTAAGGAGTGCAGCTGAGCAACTGCTGATGCAATGGAGTGTAGGGACGCCTGGGAATCTGATGGGGCTGGCGTAGATGGTGGGAATAGCAATTTGAAGAGTTCGGCTTTTCTTGCTGTAGCCGGGAAGGGGATATCCCTGCGTCGTAGTTCTGCCGTGAGTTTCGGGATGGTCCAGGCTCTGTAGAGCTGTCCGTCACCGTTGGTTGAACCCGCCCCAGGTGATGACGGGTCGGGGGAAGAGATGTCGCTGCCGGCCAACGACATGGTGTCCGCTAAACGAGAGGGGAAATGCATATGTTTTAAGAAAAGGTTGGGGATACAGGAGGGGACAGAAAGGTACTTCGAGGAAAGCATAAAGTAGGAAAATCAGGGGGAGTGACAGCCATAGCGACAGTTGGTTTGCGCTTGAGCGCTGTTTGAGTGAAACAATTTATTATAACTCATAAGAATGCGTGACACCGAGGTGAGCCAGGAGGTGACTGGCTAGGTAACCGATAGCTCGGGTGTCCGACTGTGCTCGGCACAGACTAGTGCACCAGAATCCCCGGGGCGAACCGGGGAAGGTAACGGAAGTCTGGTGTGCTAAGTAGGAATGTTGCGGTCTGTAGAAATTGACGTGTGTTCGGTCGGCTAACTGCTTGCACTGCCAGCAAGAATGGGGGTTTAGGCGACCTTGTCTGCGTAGTGGAGGCTTGTGCTCCGAAAACAGAGTGAGATGCGTAGAAGTATGTGACAGTTGCTAACGCCTCGGACCCAAAATTTAAAATTATGCGTGTGAGGTAAAATATGTCGTGAAAGTGTGTAAGAGAAAGGAACTTTTTTTTTTTATTTTTTTTTTTTTTTCATACCTTCTAACGATGCACCTGCCTTGAAGCCCTGGTGCTGGCGACTCTGTTGGGTCAAGGGCTGAATTTGTGTGAAACCTACAGCGGGGTGATACAGGAGTAGTAATAAGGTGGGTTTACAAGCTGTTTCGGGGCCATAGGCGACCCCCTGGTGAAGAAATGCAAAACTCTAACCAGGTTACCTTGTATTCTACCCCCCCCTTCTTTTTTTTTTTTTTTTTTTTTTTTTTTTTACCTGGAATGGGTGGTCTGAGCCTGTTGCAGGATGGACCAAGTGGCAAATTTACTGACCTAAAAAGAGGAACAGGGATAGAGAAAACGTATGAGTAGCCGTGTTGCTACTGGAGACGTTCGGCTGTTTTGTGAGCCAAATGCAGAAAGACTTGCCGTGATTGCAAGACAGTTTAGTTTAGAAGGATAGAAGGTAAGAAAATGATTTATGTGGGGTTGACCGTGCGTAACTACGAGCGGTTTGGTGTAGAAGTTGTGAATAAACGTGCAATTAGGTTTCGAAAAAGGTGAAAGTATCGTAGAGCTTGTGCCGTGACTATTAGAACCGGGCTGGATGTGAGCCCTGAAAGAACGGTTGATGACAGATTTGGCCCGTTTGTCGATGACGTGATAAGACCCGGTGCGGTATTGTGTATATATATATTAATATTTCCCCCCCTGACGACCGCCTGGAGTGCGTCTGTGATCTGAACGAGCGGGTAGATGGCCAACTTGAGGCGGGGTGCATGTTTGAAACCGTGCAAGGGTAGCACTGGTTTCGGTTTATTTACAGGCCGAGCGATTTCGAAAGAAAACATGGTAACGAGTACAGAATGAGAACGTACGATTTTAACGAAAGCTGTGAACGAGTACAGAATAAACGTGCGATTTTAACGAAAGCTGTGAATGAGTACAGAATGAGAACGTACGATTTTAACGAAGCTGTGAACAAGTACAGAATGAGAACGTACGGGTGAAATACGGCAGGTAGAAGAAAATGTACGTGAAAGATAGCGTAAAGAGATACTAGCCGAAGACAACTTTAGCCAAGAAAACAAGCTAGCGAACTGATATCAACTTGAGTAAGGAATAACGAGAATAGTCCTACCTGTGACGACGAGGCGTAACGATCGGCAAGGTTTTGCGAGTGGAGACGGGATAGCGATGGTGTATGTACGCGCTTACTAAGACGAAGTAAGAAGCAAACGGTCGGCCTGGTGACGTATTACCGCGCACTGGAATCGACACTGAACGGTGTGCGAGGTCTGGTTATATACCCTCCGGGCTCCTCCCATAATTACGGGCCACCATACTGGCCCTCTTATATATATATATATATATATATATATATATATATATATATTATTTTTTTTTTTTTTTTTGTCTAAATTGTTACTTTTTGCAAGCATGACCCCTGCAAAATTCCTGCCAGAACACTTATCTAAGATGAGGGTCTGGTGTGGATTTTAAGGGGCGACCCATACAAAAAAACAAGGTGACATGGGGTTTGCCTCAAAATCCACACCAGCCCTCTCTCTCCTGACCCCCTGGCAAAAAAATTGTTACCAAGGTGAAAGGAAAGTCTGGATGGCTGCACACCAAACTGAGATCCAAATACCTTTTATTCACATAAAACCATGAGGAGCACAGGAATTGGCCTTTATCAAAACTGGGCGAGCATCCTGTTCCCAAGGTGATGAGGACAAAAGCCTCTTCCTCACAGCCCTGGTCCCGTGTTGTGGGGATTGCAGATAGAGGTCTTATCAGAATCTTGAAGCCCCCAGATACTGCCTCCCCCACTATATGAATGAGAAAGGGGCATATAGTGCCCCTATTCCATTCACAAAGAAAATGTAAACTGCATGATGGGTCTGGTTTACCTCCTTGCAGCTACTAGACTATTTCGACCTGGGCTTGCCACACTGGGAATGGCCACTTGGCTGAAATACTAGCAAGCTCACAATCCATGGGTGGTTTACCCGATTCACCTGTATCTGTAGAGCAGCCTCTCTCTGGGAACGCCTGCCAAACCAGGCTGACTATATCTACAACTCATGATACATTAGTGTGATGGTCAGTGGAAAGAACGTTCCATACACTTGTGGTCATTGGGAAGTATTACCCCCTTACAGATGGGGAAAAAAAAGGCATCCCTTGGTTGGGAAACCCTGGTGTAGAGACTTGATGTGCTCAAAGCTTCCACTGGATCTAAATATAGATCTCTTTCTTTTACTCCCCGAGACAGCAGTAGCATCCTTAAAGAGGGAGTCCACCCGAAATGTTTTTATTAAAAGCCAGCAGCTACAAATACTACAGCTGGTGACTTTTTTAATAAATTAATACTTACCTTTCCTGGAGTCAAGGAATGTCGGCAGCCGAGGTCGAGCAATTGCTCGGCTGCTGGTGGCGCCATTCTCAGGGAGGGAATCGGGAAGTGAAGTGTTACGGCTTCACTTCCCGGTTCCCTAGTGTACATGCGCGAGCCGTGCAGCGCAATGGGAATGGTCCGTGCTGTCTCTGGTACCCGTGTGTGTCCCAGCAGACAGCGCGCCGGGACAGGAAGAGGCGTAGACTCCCGTGGCAGTCTGTGCCCGGAAGTGGGTGCAAATACCTGTCTTAGACAGGTATCTGCACCCCCCTCCCCCATGAAAGGTGCCAACTGTGGCATTGGAGGGGGGGAGAGTTCCGATGAGTGTAAGTTCTACTTTAGGGTGGAATTCCGCTTTAATGTTCTGCCTGACACCTTAAGGGCCACAGGAAAAGTTACTTGTATACCTGACCTCACTGTCACAGGACCAAAGAAGGGTATAAAGACCCTCCAGGCACTACATCACACTCATCAAAGCTTGCTCAACAATCGAATGTTCAACCTCTTTTTCAGACTTTTAACTAAAATAATTTGAGTGATACAACAGGGTCCAAATAATGGTAAAGTCTTGCACAAATTTTCAAAAACAGCTGCATCTTTTATTTCCAACAATCCGGCTACACGGCCATCTGTGTTTTAAGTCTGTTCCATTAGCCATAGGCTACACTCACGGGCATCCTCTAGGTATAAAACTGAATAGGCCCAAGACAGTGGCCTGCTAAGGGGAAGCATGTGACCTGCTTACCACTATCTGGTGGAGCGCTCCATGGTCCTCACTATTCCAATGCATTACCACTACAACCAACACCATCCCAAATATGCACTCTATTGCCAAAAGTATTGGGACACCTGCCTTTACATGAACTTTAATGGCATCCCAGTCTTAGTCTGTAGGGTTCAATATTAAGTTGACCCACCCTTGCTTTGTGCTCTGGTGTGCAGTCATGTTGGAACAGGAAGGGACCATCCCCAAACTGTTCCAACAAAGCAGGGAGCATGAAATAATCCAAAATGTTGTAGCATGCCGACACCTTTAAAAGTTCCCTTCACTGGAATTTAGGGGTCAAGCCCAACCCTTGAAAAACAACCCCACACCATAATCCCCTCTCCACCAAATGATTTGGACCAGTGCACAAAGCAAAGCTCATAAAGACATGAATGAGCGTGTTTCTGGTGGAGGAACTTGACTGGCCCGCAGTCAATAGAACACCTTTTTGGAATGAATTAGAGGGCAGACTGCGAGCCAGGCCTTTTCCTCGACATCAGTGCCTGACCTCACAAATCCACTTCTGTAAGAATGGTCAAACATTCCCATAGACAAACTCCCAAACCTTGTGGACGGTCTTCCCAGAAGAATTGAAGCTGGTATTGCTGCAAAAGGTGGGCCAACCAGTGGTGGCCCGTCCAAAAAATGGCCCTTTTAAATAAAAAAATAAATAGAAAAAAAGGTCCCTTTTAAGTGCACTGTGTTCGGGTGCTGGACACAGTGCACTATGGGAAGCGCGATGTCTATGCAATCATGAGATTTCAGATGAGACGCTTCATTTGCAGGCTTTTGACCTGCCTTGTGGAGCAATTGATTGCACCAGAATACTTCTACCCATCGCCTATATCACTATGGCCAGGTGCTATAATTGAGATTGGGACCGCCCTAGAACATGGGCGGTGCTTTCCCTCCCAGTTACGACATCACTTCCGGTTTCCCTGTGCCAGTGATCAACTGGAAGTGACGTCAGCAGCTCTGTGGAATGCGCGGCCCGAGGCTCATTACTCTGTCCCTAACAACCCCTAGCAGTAGATGAGTGGTCCCATCATTTTAAACAGGATGCACAAATTGCGAAAATGATTATCATTCCCATGGCACCCTTACTGGAGGCTCTGACATGAGGATGTCCTAAACCAGGGGAAATAACATTAAGTATAACCACGTAATGAAGACTGTATACTAAGTTATTGGCAGATAATATAAGCAAGGAAATGTGGGGGTTAAGTTGATATCATATAGCAATATCTATACTGTATATAATGACATGCAAAAAATGTATCGCTTATGCTGGTCAGTACGGAGTTTGCTTTTTTCACATAGAACTGAAAGATATGCTACTCTGGAATTGGATGATTCAACTGATCTTCCCAGCTGAAAATTACAAATCTGTGCTAACAGTGTAATCTTTCAGTTTGTTTGCGCCGATCTGTGAGGCTGTGCTATATACCATGATCTGTGAGGCTGTGTGTCATGATCAGGCATCAGGCTTGAAGACCAGTTTCTATAGCAGTTGCAGGACTACCACCGACCAGCAGGATAGGTACACAGGCAGTCGCCTTGGCAGATGACACCGGCTCACCTGAGGTGTGGAGTCTAAGTACTAACCGGTGTTCATCAGAGCTCCTGATGGTGGAGATGGATTTAGCTGCGTGCTAGTACCAGGTCCCGGTTATCACATTTGCCCCACAAGGGTTTGAGCAAGCCGGGGTCCAGAAGCAGATGAACAGATAAAAATCAAACAGAGTGGTCAGTAAACAAGCCAAAAGGTCGGTAACGAGTAGTTGCAGGTTGGGATCAGGCAGTCGAGTAGTCAAGGAACAAGCCAAGGGTCGATCACGAGTGGTAGAAAATACAGATGGCAGCAGATAAGACAAGAGCAAGGCACTGGCCGGGAAGGCACAATAACCTGGCAAAGAGGAAGTGCTGAGACAAGGCTTATATAGGAAGTTCATGGGAGGAGCAAGAAGTTCAAGGTTCAACAGCAATCAAGACGCAAGGCAGGGTTATCCAATGGATCAGATAGGATTGTCCAATAGATCAGGCAGGGAGCTGTCCAGCATCCCAGATAGCTTAGTGGGATGAGTCAACGCCAGACACCGAAGAGGTCCCAGGTTTGGGCTTAGGTCCTGACATTGTGACACTCTATATACAGTGGTGTGAAAAAGTGTTTGCCCCCTTCCTCATTTCCTGTTCCTTTGCATGTTTGTCACACTTAAGTGTTTCGGAACATCAAACCAATTTAAACAATAGTCAAGGACAACACAAGTAAACACAAAATGCAATTTGTAAATGAAGGTGTTTATTATTAAAGGTGAAAAAAATACAAACCATCATGGCCCTGTGTGAAAAAGTGATTGCCCCCTAAACCTAATAACTGGTTGGGCCACCCTTAGCAGCAACAACTGCAACCAAGCGTTTGCGATAACGTGCAATGAGGCTTTTATAGCGTCCTGGAGGAATTTTGGCCCACTCATCTTTGCAGAATTGTCCTAATTCAGTTACATTAGAGGGTTTTCGAGCATGAACGGCCTTTTTAAGGTCATACCACAACATCTCAATAGGATTCAGGTCAGGACTTTGGCTAGGCCACTCCAAAGTCTTCATTTTGTTTTTCTTCAGCCATTCGGTGGTGGACTTGCTGGTGTGTTTAGGATCATTGTCCTGCTGCAGAACCCAAGTTGGTTTCAGCTTGAGTACACGAACAGATGGTCGGACATTCTCCTTCAGGATCTCTTGGTAGACAGCAGAATTCATAGTTCCTTTTATCACGGCAAGTCTTCCAGGTCCTGAAGCAGCAAAACAGCCCCAGACCATCACACTACCACCACCATATTTTACTGTTGGTATAATGTTCTTTTTATGAAATGCAGTGTTCCTTCTACGCCAGATATACTTGGACACACACCTTCCAAAGAGTTCCACTTTTGTCTCATCGGTCCACAGAATGTTGTCCCAAAAGTCTTGGGGATCATCAAGATGTGTTGTGGAGAAATTGAGACGAGCTTTGATGTTCTTTTTGCTCAGCAGTGGTTTTCTCCTTGGAACTCTGCCATGCAGGCCATTTTTGCCCAGTCTTTTCCTGATGGTGGAGGCATGAACGCTGACCTTAACTGAGGCAAGTGAGGCCTGCAGTTCCTTGGACGTTGTTGTGGGGTCTTTTGTGACCTCTTGGATGAGTCGTCGCTGCGCTCTTGGGGTAATTTTGGGCGGCCGGCCACTCCTGGGAAGGTTCACCACTGTTCCATGTCTTCGCCATTTGTGGATAATGGCTCTCACTGTGGTTCGCTGGATTCCCAAAGCTTTGGAAATGGCTTTATAACCCTTTCCAGACTGATAGATCTCAATTACTTTCTTTCTCAATTGTTCCTGAATTTCTTTGGGTCTCGGCATGATGTGTAGCTTTTAAGGATCTTCTGGTGGACCTTACTGTGTCAAGCAGCTCCTATTTAAGTGATGCCTTGATTGTGAACAGGTGTGGCAATAATCAGGCCTGGGTGTGGCTATAGAAATTGAACTCAGGTGTGGACAACCACAGTTATAGTATGTTTTAACAAGGGGGGCAATCACTTTTTCACACAGGGCCATGATGGTTTGGATTTTTTTTCACCTTTAATAATAAACACCTTCATTTACAAATTGCATTTTGTGTTTACTTGTGTTGTCCTTGACTATTGTTTAAATTGGTTTGATGTTCCGAAACACTTAAGTGTGACAAACATGCAAAGGAACAGGAAATGAGGAAGGGGGCAAACACTTTTTCACACCACTGTACCATGATCTGTGAGGCTGAGCTGTATACCATGATCTGTGATGCTGAGCTGTATACTCCTGACACTATGGGGGACAGAGTGGGTGGATTGTGGGGTGGGGCTTATGAGAAGTGGGTGGGGTCAAAAGGGAAGGGCTGGGTCTAGCGCCCCCCCCCCACCCTATCCTAAAACTGACGCCACTGGGGCCAACTCAATATTGAACCCTACAGACCGGGATGCCATTAAAGTTCATGTCAAGGCAGGCATCTCAATACTTTTGACAATATAGTGTATATACCCAGCAGGTCAAAAAAAAACTGTCTGGAAACCAAGTGGAGACCTAACCTTAAAAGGAAGCGACCCCCTGTTATAACCAGTCTACTTTAAAATGAATGACAGATCACCTATTTTTTTTTTTTTTTTTATAACAGGTCTCTAAGGATTACTGATATGCCTAATTAGCCCCGCTGAGATTTTACTAATTCCAGGGAGTTTAGCATTGAACCATAGACGAGCAGTGAAACGCCATCACTGTGCAATAATACTCAGCAAGGAGAGCATACATATGTAATGAGTAAATGGCTACCTTGTGTACCTAATATAATTACAATTTCTACATGAGCATAATCTGAAATTATTATACTCGCACATTTATCTAAATTTGCAATTAAAGAATCAGAACAATTTTATTTCTTGTTAAAGCGGAACTTCAGTCATTTTTTTTCATCTTTCCATCTATTAAATCTTCTGTATTGTATGCACAATGTATTTCCTGGAAATGAATTTCCACTCTTCCTTATTCTTGGGTGTCTTGTGTTTTTTTGCTGCCAGTAACTGTGTCTTCCTGTTTTTACACTCGGCCTATGACAGCTCAGTGAGAGTTAGCTGTGTTCCCAGGCTCACTGCACACTCGGATAGGGGGTGAGAACAGATGGGACCCTTTAATAGCCACTTCAAACAATATGGTATTTAAACTGATTGTATGCCAACTGGAAAACATATTGGACCTTGTATAAAGAACTAGAGGAACATTTGATGTGTTGCTTATAGCAACTGGTTAACTGCTTGCTTTCTTATTTGTTGCACTGGAGAAATGACAGCCAACATTAGATCACTGAGGGCAATTTATGGTATTTTAAAAAATATATTCTGTTTGTGAATATTAGCAGAAAGGTTAATCCTTCCAAAACTCTTATTTCAGTTTTTGTAAGATTATCGAGAGGGCTAAACTATCTACATCTCTCACGGATTCCGGTGGCTTGAACTTTTGGTTGAGTTTGAAACCTGCCACAGGCATTTTAACCACTTGACAACTGGGCACTTAAACACCCTTCCTGCCCAGACCAATTTCAGCTTTCGGTGCTCTCAAACTTTGAATGGCAATTACTCAGTCATGTAAAACTGTACCCCAATGATTTTTTTGTCCCTTTTGCCCCACAAATAGAGCTTTCTTTTGGTGGTATTTGATCACCTCTGGGTTTTTTATTTTTTGCTCTATAAATGAAAAAAGACCGAAAATTTTGGAAAAAAAAACGCATTTTTCTTTTTGTTTCTGTGATAAAATTTTGCAAATTTATTATTTATTTTTTTTCATGAATTTTGGCCACAATTTATACTGCTACATATCTTTGGTAAAAATAACCCAAATTAGTGGATATTGTTTGGTATTTGTGAAAGTTAGAGAGTCTACAAGCTGTGGTGCAAATCATACAAAATTGATCACATCTGTAAACTGGTGGCCTATCTAATTTCTTGTGACCCGAACAAGCCAGGAAAGTATAAATACTCCCCAAAAAACTATTTTGAAAGTAGACATTCCAAGGTATTTAGTAAGAGGCATCGTGAGCTTTTTGGTGTTGTCATTTTTTTCCCACAATTCTTTGCAAAATGAAGATTTTTATTTTTATTTTTTTATTTTTCACAAAATTGTCATTGTAATAGGTTATTTCTCTCACATGGCACGTGTATACCACAGATGGCACCCCAAAATAAATTCTGCTACTCCTCCTGAGTATTATAATACCACATGTGTGGGACTTTTCCACAGCCTGGCCACTCAGAGAGGCCCAACATGCAGGGAGCGCCATCACGTGTTCTAGGAGCATAAATTACACCTCTAACTTGTTGACTACCTATTACACTTTTTTGAAGGCCCTGGAGCACCAGGACAATGACACGTGGCACTGACGTGACACTGATGACAGATGGCACTGATACGTGGCACTGATGACACGTGACACTGATGTGGCACTGATGACAGATGGCACTAATATGTGGCACTGATGACATGTGACACTGATGACAGATGGCACTAATATGTGGCACTGACAGATGGCATTAATACGTGACACTGATGACAGATGGCACTAATACGTGGCATTGATGACACATGACAATGATATGGCAATTTGTGGCACTGATGACACGTGGCACTGATCACAGATGTCATTATACGTGGCACTGGGGACAGATGGCACTTATACGTGGCACTGGGGACAGATGACACTGACAGGTGGCATTGGGGCAAATGGCACTGACAGGTGGCACTGGGGCAAATGGAAGTGGGGACAGATGGCACTGACAGGTGGCACACTGGGGACAGATGGCACTGACAGGTGGCACACTGGGGACATTACAGCTGCTGCAGCCGCTAATCTCTCCCTCCTCACACGCTGTCTGTGTGAGGAGGGAGAGCAGGCAATGAGAGATGATCTCATATGTTTACATATGAGATCATCTCTCATTGGGCACGCCGATCGCGCTGTAATTGGCCGCTGTGATTGGCCGTTTACAGCGATCTGTGACTGGCTGTGTCCAGGGGACATGGCCAGCACAGAACTTCCCCGATGCACGCTCACGGGAGCGCACATTGCGGAAGTAAACAGGAGGCTGTCTAGGGACGGCCTCCTGGCAATTGGCGTCCGCTCTGCAGCCGTCTTTCGGCGTATAGAGCGGACGCCTAGTGGTTAAGAGGGCCCCCTGTCCTCTAGACGCCAACCTATACAGTAGGTATAGAAAAGAATCACAAATCCCCCGCCCCCACTTTAAAATCACATTTTGTTGCTTTGCGGCCTGAAATGAAGACGGACACAGTTTTTGTTTTATCCGACTTATAACATAAAAAACATTCAAAAACAGAATCGCTGAGTATTTTGTTGAACCGCCTTTTGCTTTAATTACAGCATTCAGTCTGTTGGGAAATGTCTCTGTTAATTTTGCACATGCAGACTTTGCAATATTCGCCCACTCTTCTTTGCAGAACTGCTCAAGTTCAGTTACATTTGATGGTGACCGTTTGTGGACTGCAGTCTTCAAGTCTTTCCACAGATTTTCAATGGGGTTTAATGCCCTGTACACTCAGTCGGACATTCCGACGACAAAATCCGACGGATTTGGTCTTAACTTGTCTTGCATACACATGGTCGCACAAAGCTGACGGAAAATCCGATCATTCAGAACTAGGTGACCTCCAACGGGATTATAAAGAGGGCAGTAGCCAATAGCTTTTGTCTCGTAATTTATTCTGCGCATGCGTGGCACTTTGTCCGTCGGAATTGTTTTACACACGATCGGAATTTAAATGATCAAATTTTGTTGTCGGAAAATTTTAGATCCAGCTCTCAAACTTTGTTGTGTGTCGGAAATTCCAATGGAAAAAGTCAGATGGAGCCCACACATGATCGGAATTTCCAACAACACGATCCGATCGCACATTTTCCATTGCAAAGTCTGACCGTGTGTACAGGACATAAGTCTGGGCTCTGACTAGGCCATGTAAGGAAAATCAACTTTTTCTCTGTATTGAATTTCTGACAGACGTATTGTTTTAGTGTTGAGGCAACAGAATAAAATTTTAGTCTCATCTGACCATAACACCTTTTTCCATGTGGCCTCAGAATCTTCGAGGTGCGTTTTTGGCTAAACTCAGTCATGACTGCATGTGGCCTCTCCCATACAATCCACATTTGTGGAAAATTTGTCACATGCAAACAATGACCACTCTTTGCCATAAATTCTTGCAACTGCTTCAGAGTTGCTGTAGACCTCTTGGTAAACGCTCTGTCCAGTTTCCTCCTGGCTCTTTCATCCACTTTGGAGTGACTTCATGATCCAAGGGGGCTCTGTTGTTTTTTTTTGGGGGTTTTTTTTTAAGACCCCCCCCCCCACATTATGGCAGACTTTCCTGTCATATGGTGTCTTCTAGCGCAGCACTGAGACCGATCTGGTGGGCCCCCTGCGCTGCCACCTTTGCCCAGTCTTCCATCCGGGTCCTGTGCCTTTGGCCACCTAATAGACCAGGCCACAGTGATGCTCTCCCACGCGTGCGTACAGGAGTCTCATATAGCCGCGGCATGGATTAGGGCCATAAATGTTTGCTGAGCTGCTCATGCGCAGCTTGGTGAGCATGACAGCTGATCGGCAGAAGGATGCCTTTATGGCAATCGGGTCTCTTCTGTCATAAATACCCTGCCTGTCAGCCATTTGATTACACGTCCACTGTACTTCCACTTCAATAGACTTCACTGGGCTTCTAGGCATGAATAAAGCCTTTTAAACGTATTTGTATCCATCTCCTGACTCTCCTTGACTTTTGTCATTGATACAGATTTCAACTAAATAAATTGAACTGAATCAAACTGGTTAATGGTGCTTTCTTTTTTGATAGTGTGGTTTCACTATCTGAACGCCTCTTTTTGCATCTCCTGACTTTTACGTGTCCACAACTTTTATAATGGAATTTTTTTGACAGTGCCTTGCCACCTATAGTTGGTTTGCTTCAGTTGCACTACCGGGGACCGAAATGCTCCAGGAAAGCACTTTTCATGCTGAGCTAATCAAAATGACCACAGCTGATCACAGTTGAAAGTCAGATGGCTGTGTGTGCAATATAGAAGGTGATTTAGCTTCACCTGATTGAGTTTACAAGTCATTTTTAGGAGGAGGTGATCCTTTGTTTTCTGCTGGAGTCCCCAGAAAATATCAGATCAAGAAAGGATCACCCTATTATGCTGCGTAAACACACAATCGGACTATTCGGCGGACTTGGTCCGGCAGAAAATTCGCCCATGTGTGGGCTCTGGCAGACTTTTTCTTCCCAAAAGTCCGGGGGACATAGAAGTCTTGACTCAAAATTGGCCGCCGGACTCGGCAGTCCGGCAGACAGTCCGCCCATCTGTGAACGGACTTGCCCACACACGGAGAAAAGTCTGTTCATTTTGAACGTGACTCCAGGTAGATGGGACTAGCGAAGGAAGTTAATGTCATCGCCTCCATCAGCGAGATTGACACCTCGCTAGCCCCGTTGCCTGATATGGATTTAAAGGGGAACCCCTACGCTGAAAAAATGGCGTGGGGGTCCCCCCAAAGTCCATAGCAGACCCTTATTCGAGCACTCAGCCCGGCCGGTCAGGAAAGGGGATGGGGACGAGCGAGTGCGCCCCCCCCCCCCAACCCAAAGCACCTTGTGCCCATGTTGATGAGGACAAGGGCCTTTTTCCTGACAACCCTGGCCGTTGGTTGTCGGGGACTGCGGGCGGGGGGGCTTATCGGAATCCGGGAGCCCCCTTTAGTAAGGGGGCCCCCAGGGCCCGGCCCCCCACCTTATGTGAATGAGTATGGGGTACAATGTAACCCTGTAACCCAAAAAAATACAGCGCTATTCTTCAATGAAATATTGATAAATAAAATTGTGTGAAAAAATTCTACCGTGAGTGCAGCAGCAACTTTATAAGTGAGATACCCACAAACCAAATCCTAGTTAATTTTCAAAAAGCTGCGCTAAAATTGATCCAAAAATTATTTGTGAAAAATAAAGTAAAGAGAAACAGTATCAAACAATATTATACCAAACTCTAATTAAAAGAATGTGTATATTAAAAAAATAATCAGAAAAATAGTCCATATCACCATCTACACACAAAAAAATTCATTTCATATAGAAAAATAGATTCTTTTTGATTGTAGTTTCCACCGTGAAACACACCACACCGGTAAAGGAAAAAGGTGTCCTCAAAGATGCAGAAAACTGAATTCCACCACCAATATTACTGCCGCTTACCAGCTAGACTGGTCCCATCACAGAGACCAGATATGGCCACAATAAGAAAGCACTCCTTCTGCGCATGGACCACCAGGAGGATAAAGCTCTGTTCAGACGTTTGGACAGGTCCTACGGCCACACCACTCATTGCCCGGCACATACAGAAACAAGAAGGGTCGCCATAGTGTAGTAAATTCTTACGTTTAATAAATAAATAAAAGGTTGCACTTACATCCAACTGAGAAAACAGTTCGCTGTGTTACAAACAACAATATTGCCGGCCGGCTTCGTAAACGCTGCCCGTTGCTTCAAGTCTTGCTTGCCCCCCGGGCCGTCCGATTGTGAGTGGTATCGACTCCATCACGGCCCGGGTGGGCAAGTATATAGATTTTTTTCTTCAACTTTTGGTCCAACTTATGCCATCATACATTAAGGACACCAGACATGTAATCAATTTATTGTCTGAATTGAAAGTAGGTGCTTCAACCTTTTTGGTTACAGCAGACGTGTCTCCTTTGTACACTATAATTCCGCACGCTATGGGAATTTCTGCAGTAAAATATTTTCTGGAAAGTCTTTCCACTACACCTAAGGTGCAACAATCTTTTATTATGGATCTTTTGGAATACGCAGCTAGCCACAATTATTTTTGGTTTGAACATAATTATTATAGACAGATTCGTGGCGTAGCCATGGGGGCAAAATATGCCCCCAGTTTTGCCAATTTGTTTCTAGCTAAGTGGGAGGAGGACGTCGTCTATAAGGATAGGAGTCCTCACCTGGCCTTTTGGGCTAGGTATATAGACGACGTCCTCCTCCTATGGGATGGGACTGTTCTGGAGCTGGAGGAATTTTTCGGATATTTAAACAATAACGAGAGGGGTATAAAGTTTACATATGAGGCGAGCCAAGAAAAAAAAAAATTTCTGGATCTAACCATCTGTAAAAGTGCTGATACTCTTAAAACCGTCTCTTTTTTTAAGAAGACGGATAGGAATGCGTTTATTCCTAAAGGGAGTTGCCATCATGATGTTTGGTTGGATTCGGTTCCAAAGAGCCAATTTTTAAGAATGAGGCGAAATTGCACTGATTTTACTGACTATAAGTTTCAGGCAGATATTATTAAAAATAGGCTAATTGAAAAGGGATATGAAGTTGAGACATTAAATCAGATAATGCAGCAAATAGGAGAAATCGATCGCTCTACCTTACTAACTGCAGGTCAGAACAACAATAAGAAGGGGAGGGAGAGACCAGTTATACCCTTCATCACTACCTTTTCAACCCAACATTACCTTATCAAAAAACTGCTTCGCAAACATTGGCACTTGCTGGGCAATGACAGGATTATTAAAACTTTCCTACCAGCCAGACCACAGTTGGTTTTCAGGGGAGTTCCTTCGCTTCGGGATATAATTGCCCCAAATGTCGTTGATCCGCCCACTAAGAAGATCTCTTTCTTTCAGAATATGTCTGGGTATCATCAGTGTCGCAGATGTCAAATCTGCGCACTGAACAAAAATAAACAGAGGAAAACTGAATCATTTTTTTCCACGAGTACATCTAGAGAACATAAAATTGAACCGTTCATTACGTGTAGTTCCACAGGGGTGGTGTATCTTTTACAATGTCCCTGTGGTTTTCAATATATAGGCAGGACTAAACGCACCATGCAGGTGCGTTTAGGTGAACATCTAACCAATATACGAAATGGTTTCAGGTTTCATTCAGTGTCAAAACATTATGCTATTCATCATAATCGTAACCCGGCGAACACATTGTTCCTGGGAATAGATAAGTATAGTGCTCACTGGAGGGGAAGCTCTCTGGTGAGAGAATTATCTAGGTTGGAGATGAATTGGATACATAGGGTACGGTGCTATACCCCGTATGGTCTTAATGTAGAAGTGGATGTTAACGCTTTTATTAAAAACAGTTAGCTGGTAATTGAGTGAATGAAATACTGTGAACCCACTGTGAGTTTTTGTTAGGCCCAAGTCAAAGTCTTTTTTGTATATCCTCTTGGATATGCAAATGTAAGTGGGCAAAAAGAATCCCTTTGTTTTTGTGTTTGGTGCTGTTTTGTTGCTGTTTTTTAGGTAGAGGAGGGAATAGCGCAAAATAATAAAAAGCATCTTGAGTTTTTTGAGGTTTTTTTCGTATTAGAACAACGTTTTCTTTTTGGTACCACGAATATGGGGAACCTATATTTTATATGGGTAACTCAAGGTGACCAATAAGAAATACACAAAACATTCTGTACAATAAATTCATTTATGAAAGTTCTTTGAATCAAATATGATATATATATACACTCTATGCGATACTTCCCGTGATGTGTATATTATTGGCTGGTAGTCCTAGAGGTTTTTTTTATTTAGTTAATGATGTTACTCTTCATAATATGATAATTATTTTTAATTTTTAATCTTCAATTTTTATTTTAAATAATTATATTTTTTTGTTCTATTTTTTATATATACCGTATATACTCGAGTATAAGCCGAGATTTTCAGCCTCTTTTTTGAGGCTGAAAGTGCCCCCCTCGGCTTATACTCGAGTCATCGCTGTCTGCCCGCTCGATCAGCGTGTCGAGCAGACAGACAGCGGCCATTCTATTCAAAAGCCGCGCCTCCGGCTCCGCCTTCGCCTGTGATAGGCGGAACACTGAATTTCCCAGCAGCCTGTGTTCCGCCTATCACGGACGTCGTATCATCCTCGTACTACGGACGAGGATGATACGACGTCTGTGATAGGCGGAACACAGGCTGCTGGGAAATTCAGTGTTCCGCCTATCACAGGCGAAGGCGGCGGCGCAGCTTTTGAACTTTACAATGGCCGCCGACGAAGAGGGCACGGGACGGCACGGCACGGGACGGGACGGGACGGGGGCAAGGCAAGGCACGACACGGGACGGATGCAAGGAGGCAAGGCACGGCACGGGACGGAGGCAAGGAGGCAAGGCACGGGACGGAGGCTCGGGACAAAGGTAGGCTGGACACACACACACACACACACACACACACACACACACACACACACACACACACACACACACACACATGGATGGAGACACACACAGGGATGGATGGATGGATGGAGACACACACACACAGGGATGGATGGATGGATGGATGGAGACACACACACACAGGGATGGATGGATGGATGGATGGAGACACACACACACAGGGATGGATGGATGGATGGACACACACACACACAGGGATGGATGGACGGACACACAGGGATGGACGGACACACAGGGATGGACGGACACACAGGGATGGACGGACACACACACAGGGATGGACAGGCATGTCTCACCCTCGGCTTATACACGAGTCAATAAGTTTGCCAGTTTTTTTGGGGGTAAATTGGGGGCCTCGGCTTATATTCGGGTCGGCCTATACTCGAGTATATACGGTACATATTTTTTCTGCAATACATTAAATCTTAATACTGATCTGAATACACCAACCGATATTAAGTATGGTGTACGCTTCTGATATTGAGTCAGAGGTACGGTAATTCTTGCCCTGATTTAATGTCCTTTTTTTCAGATTCAGATATATAAAAAAGAGGAGAAAAAAGATTTTTTATTTAGGATTATTTCTATTCGGTTTTAAATATTCGTTCGTTTTTAAAGGTAAATTGAACTTTTCGTTTAGGTAGGTAATGTAAGCCTTAGGATCTGATCGTTCATAATATAGTGGAAAGTATGTGGAGATAACATTTGCATACCTGCCCATTATGTTACTGTGATCTGCCCTTACTTGACATGGCCTTCAGAAGCTCAGAGTGGGGCGGAACTAATCATTTGTAGTGTTATTTAATGCGGTGAGTCAATGCGCCGCCCGTGCCCCTGGAAGACGTCAGTTGTGACGAAACGGCGTAGGGAGGAGTGGCGTATTGACGTCACCGCGTTCCACGTTGAACCCGGAAGCAACGGGCAGCGTTTACGAAGCCGGCCGGCAATATTGTTGTTTGTAACACAGCGAACTGTTTTCTCAGTTGGATGTAAGTGCAACCTTTTATTTATTTATTAAACGTAAGAATTTACTACACTATGGCGACCCTTCTTGTTTCTGTATGTGCCGGGCAATGAGTGGTGTGGCCGTAGGACCTGTCCAAACGTCTGAACAGAGCTTTATCCTCCTGGTGGTCCATGCGCAGAAGGAGTGCTTTCTTATTGTGGCCATATCTGGTCTCTGTGATGGGACCAGTCTAGCTGGTAAGCGGCAGTAATATTGGTGGTGGAATTCAGTTTTCTGCATCTTTGAGGACACCTTTTTCCTTTACCGGTGTGGTGTGTTTCACGGTGGAAACTACAATCAAAAAGAATCTATTTTTCTATATGAAATGAATTTTTTTGTGTGTAGATGGTGATATGGACTATTTTTTTGATTATTTTTTGAATATACACATTCTTTTAATTAGAGTTTGGTATAATATTAATAGAAAGAAAAAGAACTGCGCTAGCCACAAAATACCCAATATGATTAGGGTATATGAAAGTGCCAGACCCGCACTGTGGGTTTTAGTATCTAGTGTCTCAAAAGACCACCTCCAAGCGTGGTATATACCATATACAGATAAGTGCAATTGAATTCAAAAAACAAAAAATAAATGTGTATCAAATAATGTGAATTCCCCGAGCTCAATATATGTGTATCAAACTCTGTGTATAAACCCCTAAACCATAAAGGTAAGAATATAAAGCATATATATTCACTATTAAGCATAAATGACCTATCGAAAAAATAATAAATCTGTGTTCAAAAACACTCTATGTAATGTCCATACAGTCATATATCAAAAATTGAAAAAATTAAATTAAAATAAAAATAAAAAGTAAATGTCCATATAGTGAATGAACACCAGTGGTACAAAACTTCAAATGAGGTACGGTAGTAAAGAAAAGTTCCAAACGACTAAACTGCAAATACACGAATTGAAAATCTTCTCCAAAGATGTGGTGTGCTTATCCCATCACCGAAATGAATGAATCAGCTCCTTACCAGATCCAGACGACCCCCCATTACAGAGGGTCACCACAAGCTGTAGCAGTCAAAAGGGTGTCCGGATAGCGCCTCCTCCTCAGATGGTCACGAATCTTCCACGCGATGGGGTTATGGCTGTTACTCACTCCCAACTCGACGTGGTATCACATAAGGGAAAACATAGGCTCCAGATAGTGTAAAACCAAATGACTTTAATTCTTAAAAGCGAACGTAAACACTTACATAAAAGACTTTAAAAGCAGGTTCAAAACAAAGACGTGCACCGGCCGGATACACGCCAACGCAAAGACCAACCCGTCCTTCCTGGTTCACAAAGAACGAACACGACTTGGGGTGACGTCGACACGTTCGCACCGCCCTACGCGTTTCGTAATAATTTACGTCGTCCAGGGGCACGGGCGGCGTGCGACGTCACCCCTTTTATAACCATATATTTAACCAAGCCTCACTTTGGGTCAGCGGCCATCTTATTTAACCAAGCCTCACTTTGGGTCAGCGGCCATCTTAGACGTCACAAACATTAGTGATCAAAGGAACGTAGGCCAAGCCTCACTATCACTCACGAACGTCAGATGTACGTATCCGCAACGAACGTCCTATGGTTGCGGGCCAAACCTCGTTTTCATATGAAAATTATAGGATCATAAGCCAAGCCTCGCTTCCAGGTATTGGCCCTATCGGCAGAGTGACATGGCAAATGTCTTCACGTTAAGGTGCGCCTCCTGAACCCCGAAACAGGGTACAGTGTGGATCACCAAAACAGGGGGGTGGAATAAATTAAAAATCAATAAGATAAAAAGGATAATAAAAATGAATTAGAAAAATTGAATAAAGCATCACAAATAGGAACAAGAATGCATCAGAAATTCTACACTTCCCGGTGCATTCATACGGCCATCCGGTCCCATTACGTATGGGCAAAAAGGTGTAGAGGTGCCTCAAAAAATAGTGCGTTTACCCGGTGTATTTATATAGCAATCAAATTAAGTTTAGAAAATGAGATTACTATAGACATGTGTTTCAAGTGCCTTGTTGTCTCGCGTATACCCCAGGGACTATTCTGGAACGCCCCAAATAACGTCGAGGGATAGACCTAACGGTAACCTAAAAGGCCGCCAGACCCAAAGCCAGGCCTATCACACAAGAGTATGTTCTACAGTGATAAACACCAAAGTAAACTGCAAGAAAAAATAATAATGAAAGCAAGTGGTTTTTCACAGTAATTAATACAGTAAAAACGTTGTAGGGAAACATTGCATCAAACGGGTCACCTCATGAATTATTAATGAAGGCATTTACATCGGTGTCCACATTGAGGCCAAACGGAGTATAAGTTTTTAATTTATGAATCCAGGCCATTTCGAGCTTGGATATCTCCCTAACCAAGGACCCTCCCCTCCAGTGGGGTTTGTATTTGTCTAGGCCAACAAATAGGGTACCTGATGGGTCTCTCTTATGTGTCTGGTCGTAATGCCTGGACACAGGGTGTTTGTCAAACCCCCGTCTGATATTGCCAATGTGTTCGTTCACCCTGACCCGAAATGCCCTCTTGGTCCGCCCAATATACTGGAGGCCACAGGGGCACTGTAAAAGGTAAACCACAGCCTCCGAGGAGCAGGTAATAAAGGACTCTATGTCAAATGTCCTAGAGGTGCTAATGGTATAATATTGTTTGATACTGTTTCTCTTTACTTTATTTTTCACAAATAATTTTTGGATCAATTTTAGCGCAGCTTTTTGAAAATTAACTACAATGTAACCCTACCCATTCACCTGGGGGAAAAAAATGTAAATAAAAAACACACAACAGGTTTTTAAAGTACTTTTATTAGTCAACTCCGGGGGTCTTCTGTCTTCGGGGGGTCTTCTCACCGGGCTCCTCCGCTATCTTCTGTTCTTTTACTAGTGGAGGAGCCCGACTTTCTCCTTCGCCGCCTGGGGGTCTTCTTCCAACTTTGGGGGTCTTGTCCCACTCTTCCCTTCTTCTGCCGGGCCTCCGCTTTCTTCTTCCAGCTGTTTTACTAGCGTTGGCCTGGTCCTGTCGCTGTCGCCACCACCTTCTTTCTTCTTCTTCCTCCTTCTCTTTTCTTCTTTCTATGTTGACACGACGCTCTCTGGCCATAATGGCAGGGACACGTCGCACGGCGACTTATATAGGCATAATGGGCGGGGTCACTGGGCTGATGTCACATGGTGATCCCGCCCCTTATGATGTCACAGTCCCGGGGGATGCTGGCACTGTGACTTCATTAGGGGAGGGGTCACCATGTAGTAGCTAAGGACTACAACTCCACCTAACTTCCAGTACCTGTATATCAGTCAAGTTCTGACTGTAAAATGTGCATGTTATGTTGTTCAATCTACTTCAGAGAAAAACGTTCTTACTATTATTTTATCTGTCCATTGCCCTTACATATTTTTTTTTTATTTTTTTTATTCAGGTTGCTTCGTACGTGGTGATAATCGTAGATCCAGATGCCCCAAGCAGAAGCAACCCACAACGCAAATTCTGGAGACATCTCCTGGTCGTTGATGTACCGGTGAGTCAGAGCAAAAAGTAAAATGGGTGCACATTTGCCAGGAATTGTTAATTCACCTGTTTTCCCAACATACTGTATAGCAGACACATTCTCCTTCTGTATCTCTTAATTATTTTTCTATAGAATATAAAAAATGTCCTCTTTTTATAGTGGGCATGCATGTAAGCCATACTCTCATAGGCGTGAGAAGGGGGTGTGCCTGGGCACACCCTAATCACTATGTGCAGTGCTGATCCCCACCCTTCAGTGCCGCTGGCTTCGCTCCTCTCCTCCTGGCTGCTGCAGGGTATGTTTGAGGATGGAGAACAGGGGAAGGGGCTAATGTGTAAATTACTAGCCTTTTTTTTTTTTCTAACTGAACACAGTGAACACCCTCGCTCACTGTGACTGAAGCCTAGTAAACTGTGTTTGAATGTTTCAGATTGTGAATGAACAGGAAGCCACTTGGCACAGAGCACTTCCCGTTCATTTACTGTCCAGTGCAGCTGAGGCTGCAGAGAAAGGCATGTGTTTGAGATTTGGGGTGCACACCCTAATGCAATAGGCTGTGCACACCTATGCATACTCTAAACTTTGAACCACAGAACAGGGATTGCTCTTCAAAGAGCAAAGCACATGTGAACAAGCCCTCGGGAAGGTTTTCCAAAAATCCCCCTCTGCAAGCTTAAATCCTGGGAAAGTACATACCACCGCTCTTCTTAATTCAAATGGCGATGGCCCACCCATTACAGATGCAGATGTAGAGATCCTCTACCATAGAAATTACTGGCCCCTCATCTCCATTCATCCTGCTGCTTTTAGGACAGGCTGAGCCCAGCTAGAGGAGACTGTGCATGCGCACAGTTTAAGGCCGGGTTCACACTGGTACGACGTGACAGTTGTACCACTTTGGATTTGACCTCCGACTTTAATAATCGGGGATCCGACTTTGATCCCCGACAATGCCAGGCACTGTGTCTGGTATGAATCTTTTTAGAGGAAACTCCATGCCAAATAAAAAAAACAAAAAAAAAACGGCATGGGTTCCTCCTCCAAGAGCATATCAGGCCCTTTGATCTGGTGTGGATTTTAAGGGGAATCCCCATGCTGGAAAAACTGCTTGGGGGTCCCCCCAAAATCCATAACAGTCCCTTATCTGAGCACACAGCCCGGCAGGTCAGTGCCCCCCTCCTGAACCGTACCAGGCCGCATGCCCTCAACAAGCACCTTGTCCCCATGATGAGGACAAGGGCCTCTTCCCGACAACCCCGGCCGTTGTTTGTCAAGGTCTGCGGGGGGGCTTATCGGAATCTGGAAGTTCCGATAGCTCAAGCATGCATGCAGGATAGTATGCTCAGCTGAGAAAATCCATCCTCTTCTCCTCCCCTCTTAAAGAATCGTGGATTACTTAAAAAGTATCCCAGGTGTTGAACCTCCTGAAGACTCCTGGGATGTATGCCATAATTTGCCTAGGCAAGAAACAAGGAAGTAACGGAAGAAATGTAAAAAAAAAAGTTTAAAACAAGTAAATATACTTTCCTATCTATGTACTAATGCTAGCAACATTAGGATTACAAATAATCAATGTTGATTGGGAGAGTGAAGTTCTGCATTAAAGAGGAAGTAAACCCTGATGGGTTTACTTCCTCTTTGATTCCCTGCAAAGGCAAAGCATAATGGACTACTATGCATCGCATAGTAGTCCATTATGTGTCACTTACCTGACACAGGAGCCAGCGAAGTCACCGCTGTCCCCTGTAGTCTGGCGCATCCATGTTGTCAGTGGGGTCTTGCAGCTCCGCTGCTGTCATTCGGCGAAGCCGTCACTCCCACGCATGCGCACGGGAGCCGACACGCGCGGCAGCTCCGTTCTTGGAAATGCCGCGCTCAGTGCTCCTGCGCGCCGCTGTCTACGGCGCATGCGCCATAGACAGCGGTGCCTGTCTTCGGGCAAATATCTCCTAAACCGTATAGGTTTAGGAGATATTTCTTGGACCTACAGGTAAGCCTTAATCTAGGCTTACCTGTAGGTCAAAGTGTGTTGTAAGGGTTTACAACCACTTTAAGCAGCCCCGAAAGGGTTACTATGGGGTGTATTCTTGTAATGTACAAATAGCAGGATGGAAGGGGATAGAGGGGCCTGTGGTCTTTGTAAAGAGGCCTTCAATAACTGCATCTGTAGTAGGAGGACGTGCACTATTTACAACAGGAG